>NW_027062639.1:25084-48154 GCF_032884065.1 Artemia franciscana | reverse complement strand
CGAAAACTAAAAATTTTGAAATAGGAAAAAGAGCCTTCAATCGCATTCTTTACCATTTGCAATCATAAAATAGTCTAATATCTTCATTTTTTCAACATACGTAGCTATTACCCTCGAAAACTAAAACTTTTGAAATAGGAAAAAAGCCTTTTAGCACATTCTTAACCATGTGCAATCATAAAATTGTCGAATATCTTCATTTTTTCAACATACGTAGCTATTACCCTCGAAAACTAAAACTTTTGAAATAGGAAAAAAGCCTTTTAGCACATTCTTTACCATGTGCAATCATAAAATTGTCGAATATCTTCATTTTTTCAACATACGTAGCTATTACCCTCGAAAACTAAAACTTTTGACATAGGAAAAAAGCCTTTAATCACATTCTTTACCATTTGCAATCATAAAATAGACTAATATCTTCATTTTTTCCACAGACATAGCTATTACCCTCGAAAACTAAAAATTTTGAAATAGGAAAAAGAGCCTTCAATCGCATTCTTTACCATTTGCAATCATAAAATAGTCTAATATCTTCATTTTTTCAACATAATTAGCTATTACCCTCGAAAACTAAAACTTTTGAAATAGGAAAAAAGCCTTTTAGCACATTCTTTACCATTTGCAATCATAAAATAGTCTAATATCTTCATTTTTTCAACATACGTAGCTATTACCCTCGAAAACTAAAACTTTTGACGTAGGAAAAGAGCCTTTAATCACATTCTTTACCATTTGCAATCATAAAATACTCTAATATTTTCATTTTTTCAACATACGTAACTATTACCCTTGAAAACTAAAACTTTTGACATAAGAAAAGAGCCTTTAATCACATTCTTTACCATGTGCAATCATAAAACAGTCTAATATGTTCATTTTTTCCACAGACATAGCTATTACCCTCGAAAACTAAAACTTTTGAAATAGGAAAAGAGCCTTTAATCACATTCTTTACCATGTGCAATCATAAAATAGTCTAATATCTTCATTTTTTCCACATAGCTATTACCCTCGAAAACTAAAACTTTTGACATAGGAAAAGAGCCTTTAATCACATTCTTTACCATTTGCAATCATAAATAGTCTAAATATAAAATCTTCATTTTTTCAACATACGTAGCTATTACCCTCGAAAACTAAACTTTTGACATAGGAAATGAGCCTTTAATCACATTCTTTACCATGTACAATCATAAAATAGTCTAATATCTTCATTTTTTCAACATACGTAGCTATTACCCCTCGAAAACTAAAACTTTTGAAATAGGAAAAGAGCCTTTAATCACATTCTTTACCATGTGCAATCATAAAATAGTCTAATATCTTCATTTTTTCCACAGACATAGCTATTACCCTCGAAAACTAAAACTTTTGAAATAGGAAAAGAGCCTTTAATCACATTCTTTACCATGTGCAATCATAAAATTGTCTAATATCTTCATTTTTTCCACAGACATAGCTATTACCCTCGAAAACTATAACTTTTGAAATAGGAAAAGAGCCTTTAATCACATTCTTTACCATTTGCAATCATAAAATAGTCTAATATCTTCATTTTTTCAACATACGTAGCTATTACCATCGAAAACTAAAACTTTTGACATAGGAAAAGAGCCTTTAATCAAATTCTTTACCATTTGCAATCATAAAATAGTCTAATATCTTCATTTTTTCAACATACGTAGCTATTACCATCGAAAACTAAAACTTTTGACATAGGAAAAGAGCCTTTAATCAAATTCTTTACCATTTGCAATCATAAAATAGTCTAATATCTTCATTTTTTCAACATACATAGCTATTACCCTCGAAAACTAAAACTTTTGAAATAGGAAAAAAGCCTTTAATCACATTCTTTACCATTTGCAATCATAAAATAGACTAATATCTTCATTTTTTCCACAGACATAGCTATTACCCTCGAAAACTAAAAATTTTGAAATAGGAAAAAGAGCCTTCAATCGCATTTTTTACCATTTGCAATCATAAAATAGTCTAATATCTTCATTTTTTCAACATACGTAGCTATTACCCTCGAAAACTAAAACTTTTGAAATAGGAAAAAAGCCTTTTAGCACATTCTTTACCATGTGCAATCATAAAATTGTCGAATATCTTCATTTTTTCAACATACGTAGCTATTACCCTCGAAAACTAAAACTTTTGACATAGGAAAAGAGCCTTTAATCACATTCTTTTTTTCAACATACGTAGCTATTACCCTCGAAAACTAAAACTTTTGACGTAGGAAAAGAGCCTTTAATCACATTCTTTACCATTTGCAATCATAAAATACTCTAATATTTTCATTTTTTCAACATACGTAACTATTACCCTTGAAAACTAAAACTTTTGACATAAGAAAAGAGCCTTTAATCACATTCTTTACCATGTGCAATCATAAAACAGTCTAATATGTTCATTTTTTCCACAGACATAGCTATTACCCTCGAAAACTAAAACTTTTGAAATAGGAAAAGAGCCTTTAATCACATTCTTTACCATGTGCAATCATAAAATAGTCTAATATCTTCATTTTTTCCACAGACATAGCTATTACCCTCGAAAACTAAAACTTTTGAAATAGGAAAAGAGCCTTTAATCACATTCTTTACCATGTGCAATAAAAAAATTGTCTAATATCTTCATTTTTCAACATACATAGCTATTACCCTCGAAAACTAAAACTTTTGAAATAGGAAAAAAGCCTTTAATCACATTCTTTACCATTTGCAATCATAAAATAGACTAATATCTTCATTTTTTCCACAGACATAGCTATTACCCTCGAAAACTTAAAATTTTGAAATAGGAAAAAGAGCCTTCAATCGCATTCTTTACCATTTGCAATCATAAAATAGTCTAATATCTTCATTTTTTCAACATACGTAGCTATTACCTTCGAAAACTAAAACTTTTGACATAGGAAAAGAGCCTTTAATCACATTCTTTACCATTTGCAATCATAAAATAGTCTAATATCTTCATTTTTTCAACATACGTAGCTATTACCCTCGAAAACTAAAACTTTTGACATAGGAAAAGAGCCTTTAATCACATTCTTTACCATGTGCAATCATAAAATAGTCTAATATCTTCATTTTTTCCACAGACATAGCTATTACCCTCGAAAACTAAAACTTTTGAAATAGGAAAAGAGCCTTTAATCACATTCTTTACCATGTGCAATCATAAAATAGTCTAATATCTTCATTTTTTCCACAGACATAGCTATTACCCTCGAAAACTAAAACTTTTGAAATAGGAAAAGAGCCTTTAATCACATTCTTTACCATGTGCAATCATAAAATTGTCTAATATCTTCATTTTTTCCACAGACATAGCTATTACCCTCGAAAACTAAAACTTTTGAAATAGGAAAAAGAGCCTTTAATCACATTCTTTACCATTTGCAATCATAAAATAGTCTAATATCTTCATTTTTTCAACATACGTAGCTATTACCCTCGAAAACTAAAACTTTTGAATAGGAAAAAGAGCCTTTAAGCACTTTCTTTACCATGTGCAATCATAAAATAGTCTAATATCTTCATTTTTTCAACATACGTAGCTATTACCCTCGAAAACTAAAACTTTTGAAATAGGAAAAGAGCCTTTAATCACATTCTTTACCATGTGCAATAATAAAATTGTCTAATATCTTCATTTTTTCCACAGACATAGCTATTACCCTCGAAAACTAAAACTTTTGAAATAGGAAAAGAGCCTTTAATCACATTCTTTACCATTTGCAATCATAAAATAGTCTAATATCTTCATTTTTTCAACATACGTAGCTATTACCCTCGAAAACTAAAACTTTTGAAATAGGAAAAGAGCCTTTAATCACATTCTTTACCAGTGCAATCATAAAATGTCTAATATCTTCATTTTTTCAACATACGTAGCTATTACCTCTCGAAAACTAAAACTTTTGACATAGGAAAAGAGCCTTTAATCACATTCTTTACCATTTGCAATCATAAAATAGTCTAATTATCTTCATTTTTTCACATACGTAGCTATTACCCTCGAAAACTAAAACTTTTGAAATAGGAAAAGAGCCTTTAATCACATTCTTTACCATGTGCAATCATAAAATTGTCTAATATCTTCATTTTTTCAACATACGTAGCTATTACCCTCGAAAACTAAAACTTTTGACATAGGAAAAAAGCCTTTAATCACATTCTTTACCATTTGCAATCATAAAATAGTCTAATATCTTCATTTTTTGAATCTATATACTCTTATTTTAATAGACTATATCTTCATAGCTATTAAAATAGTCTAATATCTTCATTTTTTAACATACGTAGCTATATACCCAAATGGAAAACTATTAAACTTTTCCTTGAAATAGTTTTCGAAAAGCTACTTTGAAAAAATAGCATATTAGACTTTATGTGCAATCATAAAATGTGATTAATATCTTCTTTTTCAACATACGTAGCTATTACCTTCGAAAACTAAAACTTTTGAAATAGGAAAAGAGCCTTTAATCACATTTCTTTACCATTTAAAATATATTAGAATAAAATAATATAAAATATAAAACTTTTGAAATAAAAGAGCCTTTAATCACCTTCTTTACCATGTGCAATCATAAAATAGTCTAATATCTTCATTTTTTCAACATACGTAGCTATTACCCTCGAAAACTAAAACTTTTGAAATAGGAAAAAAGCCTTTAATCACATTCTTTACCATTTGCAATCATAAAATAGTCTAATATCTTCATTTTTTCAACATACGTAGCTATTACCCTCGAAAACTAAAACTTTTGACATAGGAAATGAGCCTTTAATCACATTCTTTACCATGTACAATCATAAAATAGTCTAATATCTCATTTTTTCAACATACGTAGCTATTACCCTCGAAAACTAAAACTTTTGAAATAGGAAAAGAGCCTTTAATCACATTCTTTACCATGTGCAATCATAAAATAGTCTAATATCTTCATTTTTTCCACAGACATAGCTATTACCCTGAAAACTAAAACTTTTGAAATAGGAAAAGAGCCTTTAATCACATTCTTTACCATGTGCATTAAAATTGTCTAATATCTTCATTTTTTCAACATACGTAGCTATTACCCTCGAAAACTAAAACTTTTGAAATAGGAAAAGAGCCTTTAATAACATTCTTAACCATTTGCAATCATAAAATAGTCTAATATCTTCATTTTTTCAACATACGTAGCTATTACCCTCGAAAACTAAAACTTTTGAAATAGGAAAAGAGCCTTTAATCACATTCTTTACCATGTGCAATCATAAAAAGTCTAATATCTTCATTTTTTCAACATACATAGCTATTACCCTCGAAAACTAAAACTTTTGAAATAGGAAAAGAGCCTTTAATCACATTCTTTACCATGTGCAATCATAAAATAGTCTAATATCTTCATTTTTTCCACAGACATAGCTATTACCCTCGAAAACTAAAACTTTTGAAATAGGAAAAGAGCCTTTAATCACATTCTTTACCATTGCAATAAAAAATTGTCTAATATCTTCATTTTTTCAACATACGTAGCTATTACCCTCGAAAACTAAAACTTTTGAAATAGGAAAAAGCCTTTAATCACATTCTTTACCATTTGCAATCATAAAATAGTCTAATATCTTCATTTTTTCAACATACGTAGCTATTACCCTCGAAAACTAAAACTTTTGAAATAGGAAAAGAGCCTTTAATCACATTCTTTACCATTTGCAATCATAAAATAGTCTAATATCTTCATTTTTTCAACATACGTAGCTATTACCCTCGAAAACTAAAACTTTTGAAATAGGAAAAGAGCCTTTAATCACATTCTTTACCAGTGCAATCATAAAATAGTCTAATATCTTCATTTTTTCAACATACGTAGCTATTACCCTCGAAAACTAAAACTTTTGACATAGGAAAAGAGCCTTTAATCACATTCTTTACCATTTGCAATCATAAAATAGTCTAATTCTTCATTTTTTCAACATACGTAGCTATTACCCCGAAAACTAAAACTTTTGAAATAGGAAAAGAGCCTTTAATCACATTCTTTACCATGTGCAATCATAAAATTGTCTAATATCTTCATTTTTTCAACATACGTAGCTATTACCCTCGAAAACTAAAACTTTTGAATAGGAAAAGAGCCTTTAATCACATTCTTTACCTTTGCAATCATAAAAAGTCTATATCTTCATTTTGTGAATCTATTATATCTTCTTATTTTAAAACTATATCTTCATAGTCATAAAATAGTCTAATATCTTCATTTTTCAACATACGTACTATTTTATATTGCAATGGAAAACTATTAAATCTTTTTATGTCAAAAGTTAGTTTTCGAAATAGCTACATGTTGAAAAAATGAAGATATTAACTTTTTTATGTGCAAATAATGAATGATTAAATCTCTTTTTCAACATACGTTGAAAGCTATTACCCTCGAAAACTAAAACTTTTGAAATAGGAAAAGAGCCTTTAATCACATTCTTTACCATTGCAATCATAAAATAGTCTAAATACAACATAAGCTATTACCCTCGAAAACTAAAACTTTTGAAATAGGAAAAGAGCCTTTAATCACATTCTTTAAGATATTGACATAAAATAGTCTAATATCTTCATTTTTTCAACATACGTAGCTATTACCCTCGAAAACTAAAACTTTTGAAATAGGAAAAGAGCCTTTAATCACATTCTTTACCATTGCAATCATAAAATAGTCTAATATCTTCATTTTTTCAACATACGTAGCTATTACCCTCGAAAACTAAAACTTTTGAAATAGGAAAAGAGCCTTTAATCACATTCTTTACCATTTGCAATCATAAAATAGTCTAATATCTTCATTTTTTCACAGACATAGCTATTACCCTCGAAAACTAAAACTTTTGAAATAGGAAAAGAGCCTTTAATCACATTCTTTACCATGTGCAATCATAAAATTGTCTAATATCTTCATTTTTTCAACATACGTAGCTATTACCCTCGAAAACTAAAACTTTTGACATAGGAAAAGAGCCTTTAATAACATTCTTACCATTTGCAATCATAAAATAGTCTAATATCTTCATTTTTTCAACATCGTAGCTATTACCCTCGAAAACTAAAACTTTTGAAATAGGAAAAGAGCCTTTAATCACATTCTTTACCATGTGCAATCATAAAATTGTCTAATATCTTCATTTTTTCCACAGACAAAGCTATTACCCTCGAAAACTAAAACTTTTGAATAGGAAAAGAGCCTTTAATCACGAATTAAAATGTGTAAATGTGATTAATAGTCTTATCTTCAAAATAGTTTTTGAAATAGCTACTATTGCAAATGAAGAATTAAAATTTTATGATTGCAAATGGTAAAGAATGTGATTAAAGGCTCTTTTCCTATTTCAAAAGTTTTAGTTTTTGAGGGTAATAGCTACGTATGTTGAAAAAATGAAGATATTAGACTTTTTTATGATTGCAAAGGGTAATGAATGTGATTAAAGGCTCTTTTTCAACATACGTTGAAAAAGCTATTACCCTCGAAAACTAAAACTTTTGAAATAGGAAAAGAGCCTTTAATCACATTCTTTACCATTTAAAATATATTAGAATAAAATAAATATAAAATATAAAATTTATGAAATATAAAATTTAAACATATATTAGATATTAGACATAAAATAGTCTAATATCTTCATTTTTTCAACATACGTAGCTATTACCCTCGAAAACTAAAACTTTTGAAATAGGAAAAGAGCCTTTAATCACATTCTTTACCATGTGCAATCATAAAATTGTCTAATATCTTCATTTTTTCAACATACGTAGCTATTACCCTCGAAAACTAAAACTTTTGACATAGGAAAAGAGCCTTTGCAATCATAAAATAGTCTAATATCTTCATTTTTTCAACATACGTAGCTATTACCCTCGAAAACTAAAACTTTTGAAATAGGAAAAGAGCCTTTAATCACATTCTTTACCATTTGCAATCATAAAATAGTCTAATATCTTCATTTTTTCAACATACGTAGCTATTACCCTCGAAAACTAAAACTTTTGAAATAGGAAAAGATAAATCACATTCTTTACCATTTGCAATCTTAAAATAGTCTAATATCTTCATTTTTTCCACAGACAAAGCTATTACCCTCGAAAACTAAAACTTTTGAAATAGGAAAAGAGCCTTTAATCACATTCTTTACCATGTGCAATCATAAAATAGTCTAATATCTTCATTTTTTCAACATACGTAGCTATTACCCTCGAAAACTAAAACTTTTGAAATAGGAAAAGAGCCTTTAATCACATTCTTTACCATGTGCAATCATAAAATAGTCTAATATCTTCATTTTTTCCACAGACAAAGCTATTACCCTCGAAAACTAAAACTTTTGAAATAGGAAAAGAGCCTTTAATCACATTCTTTACCTTTGCAATCATAAAATAGTCTAATATCTTCATTTTTTCCACAGACATAGCTATTACCCTCGAAAACTAAAACTTTTGAAATAGGAAAAGAGCCTTTAATCACATTCTTTACCATTGCAATCATAAAATGTCTAATATCTTCATTTTTTCAACATACGTAGCTATTACCCTCGAAAACTAAAACTTTTGACATAGGAAAAGAGCCTTTAATCACATTCTTTACCATTTGCAATCATAAAATAGTCTAATATCTTCATTTTTTCAACATACGTAGCTATTACCCTCGAAAACTAAAACTTTTGAAATAGGAAAAGAGCCTTTAATCACATTCTTTACCATGTGCAATCATAAAATAGTCTAATATCTTCATTTTTTCAACATACGTAGCTATTACCCTCGAAAACTAAAACTTTTGAATAGGAAAAGAGCCTTTAATCACATTCTTTACCATTGCAATCATAAAATAGTCTAATATCTTCATTTTTTCAACATACGTAGCTATTACCCTCGAAAACTAAAACTTTTGAATAGGAAAAGAGCCTTTAATCACATTCTTTACCATTTGCAATCATAAAATAGTCTAATATCTTCATTTTTTCAACATACGTAGCTATTACCCTCGAAAACTAAAACTTTTGAAATAGGAAAAGAGCCTTTAATCACATTCTTTACCATGCAATCATAAAATAGTCTAATATCTTCATTTTTTCAACATACGTAGCTATTACCCTCGAAAACTAAAACTTTTGAAATAGGAAAAGAGCCTTTAATCACATTCTTTACCATTTGCAATCATAAAATAGTCTAATATCTTCATTTTTTCAACATACGTAGCTATTACCCTCGAAAACTAAAACTTTTGAAATAGGAAAAGAGCCTTTAATCACATTCTTTACCATTTGCAATCATAAAATAGTCTAATATCTTCATTTTTTCACATACGTAGCTATTACCCTCGAAAACTAAAACTTTTGAAATAGGAAAAGAGCCTTTAATCACATTCTTTACCATTTGCAATCATAAAATAGTCTAATATCTTCATTTTTTCAACATACGTAGCTATTACCCTCGAAAACTAAAACTTTTGACATAGGAAAAGAGCCTTTAATCACATTCTTTACCATTTGCAATCATAAAATAGTCTAATATCTTCATTTTTTCAACATACGTAGCTATTACCCTCGAAAACTAAAACTTTTGAAATAGGAAAAGAGCCTTTAATCACATTCTTTACCATGTGCAATCATAAAATAGTCTAATATCTTCATTTTTTCCACAGACATAGCTATTACCCTCGAAAACTAAAACTTTTGAAATAGGAAAAGAGCCTTTAATCACATTCTTTACCATTTGCAATCATAAAATAGTCTAATATCTTCATTTTTTCAACATACGTAACTATTACCCTCGAAAACTAAAACTTTTGAAATAGGAAAAGAGCCTTTAATCACATTCTTTACCATGTGCAATCATAAAATAGTCTAATATCTTCATTTTTTCCACAGACATAGCTATTACCCTCGAAAACTAAAACTTTTGAAATAGGAAAAGAGCCTTTAATCACATTCTTTACCATGTGCAATCATAAAATAGTCTAATATCTTCATTTTTTCCACAGACATAGCTATTACCCTCGAAAACTAAAACTTTTGAAATAGGAAAAGAGCCTTTAATTCACATTCTTTACCATGTGCAATCATAAAATTGTCTAATATCTTCATTTTTTCAACATACATAGCTATTACCCTCGAAAACTAAAACTTTTGAAATAGGAAAAGAGCCTTTAATCACATTCTTTACCATTTGCAATCATAAAATAGTCTAATATCTTCATTTTTTCACATACGTAGCTATTACCCTCGAAAACTAAAACTTTTGAAATAGGAAAAGAGCCTTTAATCACATTCTTTACCATTTGCAATCATAAAATAGTCTAATATCTTCATTTTTTCAACATACGTAGCTATTACCCTCGAAAACTAAAACTTTTGAAATAGGAAAAGAGCCTTTAATCACATTCTTTACCATGTGCAATCATAAAATAGTCTAATATCTTCATTTTTTCAACATACGTAGCTATTACCCTCGAAAACTAAAACTTTTGAAATAGGAAAAGAGCCTTTAATCACATTCTTTACCATTTGCAATCATAAAATAGTCTAATATCTTCATTTTTTCAACATACGTAGCTATTACCCTCGAAAACTAAAACTTTTGAAATAGGAAAAGAGCCTTTAATCACATTCTTTACCATTGTGCAATCATAAAATTGTCTAATATCTTCATTTTTTCAACATACGTAGCTATTACCCTCGAAAACTAAAACTTTTGAAATAGGAAAAGAGCCTTTAATCACATTCTTTACCATTGTGCAATCATAAAATAGTCTAATATCTTCATTTTTTCAACATACGTAGCTATTACCCTCGAAAACTAAAACTTTTGAAATAGGAAAAGAGCCTTTAATCACATTCTTTACCATTTGCAATCATAAAATAGTCTAATATCTTCATTTTTTCAACATACGTAGCTATTACCCTCGAAAACTAAAACTTTTGAAATAGGAAAAGAGCCTTTAATCACATTCTTTACCATTTGCAATCATAAAATAGTCTAATATCTTCATTTTTTCAACATACGTAGCTATTACCCTCGAAAACTAAAACTTTTGAAATAGGAAAAGAGCCTTTAATCACATTCTTTACCATGTGCAATCATAAAATAGTCTAATATCTTCATTTTTTCAACATACGTAGCTATTACCCTCGAAAACTAAAACTTTTGAAATAGGAAAAGAGCCTTTAATCACATTCTTTACCATGTGCAATCATAAAATTGTCTAATATCTTCATTTTTTCAACATACGTAGCTATTACCCTCGAAAACTAAAACTTTTGAAATAGGAAAAGAGCCTTTAATCACATTCTTTACCATTGTGCAATCATAAAATGTCTAATATCTTCATTTTTTCAACATACGTAGCTATTACCCTCGAAAACTAAAACTTTTGACATAGGAAAAGAGCCTTTAATCACATTCTTTACCATGTGCAATCATAAAATAGTCTAATATCTTCATTTTTTCCACAACATACGTAGCTATTACCCCGAAAACTAAAACTTTTGAAATAGGAAAAGAGCCTTTAATCACATTCTTTACCATTTGCAATCATAAAATAGTCTAATATCTTCATTTTTTCAACATACGTAGCTATTACCCTCGAAAACTAAAACTTTTGACATAGGAAAAGAGCCTTTAATCACATTCTTTACCATTTGCAATCATAAAATAGTCTAATATCTTCATTTTTTCAACATACGTAGCTATTACCCTCGAAAACTAAAACTTTTGAAATAGGAAAAGAGCCTTTAATCACATTCTTTACCATTTGCAATCATAAAATAGTCTAATATCTTCATTTTTTCAACATACGTAGCTATTACCCTCGAAAACTAAAACTTTTGAAATAGGAAAAGAGCCTTTAATCACATTCTTTACCATGTGCAATCATAAAATAGTCTAATATCTTCATTTTTTCCACATACATAGCTATTACCCTCGAAAACTAAAACTTTTGAAATAGGAAAAGAGCCTTTAATCACATTCTTTACCATGTGCAATCATAAAATAGTCTAATATCTTCATTTTTTCAACATACGTAGCTATTACCCTCGAAAACTAAAACTTTTGAAATAGGAAAAAGAGCCTTTAATCACATTCTTTACCATTTGCAATCATAAAATAGTCTAATATCTTCATTTTTTCAACATACGTAGCTATTACCCTCGAAAACTAAAACTTTTGAAATAGGAAAAAGAGCCTTTAATCACATTCTTTACCATTTGCAATCATAAAATAGTCTAATATCTTCATTTTTTCAACATACGTAGCTATTACCCTCGAAAACTAAAACTTTTGAAATAGGAAAAAGAGCCTTTAATCACATTCTTTACCATGTGCAATCATAAAATAGTCTAATATCTTCATTTTTTCAACATACGTAGCTATTACCCTCGAAAACTAAAACTTTTGAAATAGGAAAAGAGCCTTTAATCACATTCTTTACTATATGCAATCATAAAATTGTCTAATATCTTCATTTTTTCCACAAACAAAGCTCTTACCCCCGAAAACTAAAACTTTTGAAATAGGAAAAGAGCCTTTAATCATATTATTTACCATTTGCAATCATAAAATAGTCAATATCTTCATTTTTTCAACATACGTAGCTATTACCCTCGAAAACTAAAACTTTTGACATAGGAAAAGAGCCTTTAATCACATTCTTTACCATGTGCAATCATAAAATAGTCTAATATCTTCATTTTTTCCACAGACATAGCTATTACCTTTGAAAACTAAAACTTTTGAAATAGGAAAAGAGCCTTTAATCACATTCTTTACCATGTGCAATCATAAAATAGTCTAATATGTTCATTTTTCAACATACATAGCTATTACCCTCGAAAACTAAAACTATGTCCAAAGTTTTTTTCATTTTTTCAACATACGTAGCTATTACCCTCGAAAACTAAAACTTTTGACATACAGACATCACATTCTTTACCATGTGCAATCATAAAATAGTCAATATCTTCATTTTTTCAACATACGTAGCTATTACCCTCGAAAACTAAAACTTTTGAAATAGGAGAAGAGCCTTTAATCACATTTTTTACCATTTGCAATCATAAAATAGTCTAATATCTTCATTTTTTCAAGATACGTTGCTATTACCCTCGAAAACTAAAACTTTTGACATAGGAAAAGAGCCTTTAATCACATTCTTTACCATTTGCAATCATAAAATAGTCTAATATCTTCATTTTTTCAACATACGTAGCTATTACCCTCGAAAACTAAAACTTTTGAAATAGGAAAAGAGCCTTTAATCACATTCTTTACCATGTGCAATCATAAAATTGTCTAATATCTTCATTTTTTCCACAGACAAAGCTATTACCCTCGAAAACTAAAACTTTTGAAATAGGAAAAAAGCCTTTAATCACATTCTTTACCATGTGCAATCATAAAATTGTCCAATATCTTCATTTTTTCAACATACGTAGCTATTACCCTCGAAAACTAAAACTTTTGACATAGGAAAAGAGCCTTTAATCACATTGCAATCATAAAATAGTCTAATATCTTCATTTTTTCAACATACGTAGCTATTACCCTCGAAAACTAAAACTTTTGACATAGGAAAAGAGCCTTTAATCACATTCTTTACCATGTGCAATCATAAAATTGTCTAATATCTTCATTTTTTCAACATACGTAGCTATTACCCTCGAAAACTAAAACTTTTGACATAGGAAAAGAGCCTTTAATCACATTCTTTAAAATTTGCAATCATAAAATAGTCTAATATCTTCATTTTTTCAACATACGTAGCTATTACCCTCGAAAACTAAAACTTTTGAAATAGGAAAAGAGCCTTTAATCACATTCTTTACCATGTGCAATCATAAAATTGTCTAATATCTTCATTTTTTCAACATACGTAGCTATTACCCTCGAAAACTAAAACTTTTGACATAGGAAAAGAGCCTTTAATCACATTCTTTAAAATTTGCAATCATAAAATAGTCTAATATCTTCATTTTTTCAACATACGTAGCTATTACCCTCGAAAACTAAAACTTTTGAAATAGGAAAAGAGCCTTTAATCACATTCTTTACCTTGTGCAGTAATAAAATAGTCTAATATCTTCATTTTTTCAACATACGTAGCTATTACCCTCGAAAACTAAAACTTTTGACATAGGAAAAGAGCCTTTAATCACATTCTTTACCATTTGCAATCATAAAATAGTCTAATATCTTCATTTTTTCAACATACGTAGCTATTACCCATGAAAACTAAAACTTTTGAAATAGGAAAAGAGCCTTTAATCACATTCTTTACAATTTGCAATCATAAAATTGTCTAATATCTTCATTTTTTCAACATACGTAGCTATTACCCTCGAAAACTAAAACTTTTGAAATAGGAAAAGAGCCTTTAATCACATTCTTTACCATGTCCTAGCCGAGTCGTTTGGTGCGCTGGATTTGGGATCCTTTGTCTGAAAGGACGCGGGTTCAAATCCCAGTGTACCCAATTGTTCAGTTTGGGACGGGAGTCAGTGGCGTGACTCTGTAAGCTTAGCCAGAGTCGACCCAGCTTTAAATGGGTACCTCGAGAAATCTGGGGAAGGTAAACAGGAAGGGTGTGCGAAAGCACAGGATGGTTGGCCCCCAACTAAAACTTTTGAAATAGGAAAAGAGCCTTTAATCACATTCTTTACCATGTGCAATCATAAAATTGTCTAATATCTTCATTTTTTCAACATACGTAGCTATTACCCTCGAAAACTAAAACTTTTGACATAGGAAAAGAGCCTTTAATCACATTCTTTACCATTTGCAATCAAAAAAAGTCTAATATCTTCATTTTTTCAACATACGTAGCTATTACCCTCGAAAACTAAAACTTTTGAAATAGGAAAAGAGTCTTTAATCACATTCTTTACCATGTGCAATCATAAAATAGTCTAATATCTTCATTTTTTCCACAGACATAGCTATTACCCTCGAAAACTAAAACTTTTGAAATAGGAAAAGAGCCTTTAATCACATTCTTTACCATGTGCAATCATAAAATTGTCTAATATCTTCATTTTTTCCACAGACATAGCTATTACCCTCGAAAACTAAAACTTTTGAAATAGGAAAAGAGCCTTTAATCACATTCTTTACCATTTGCAATCATAAAATAGTCTAATATCTTCATTTTTTCAACATACGTAGCTATTACCCTCGAAAACTAAAACTTTTGACATAGGAAAAGAGCCTTTAATCACATTCTTTACCATGTGCCATCATAAAATAGTCTAATATCTTCATTTTTTCCACAGACATAGCTATTACCTTCGAAAACTAAAACTTTTGAAATAGGAAAAGAGCCTTTAATCACATTCTTTACCATTTGCAATCATAAAATAGTCTAATATCTTCATTTTTTCAACATACGTAGCTATTACCCTCGAAAACTAAAACTTTTGACATAGGAAAAGAGCCTTTAATCACATTCTTTACCATTTGCAATCATAAAATAGTATAATATCTTCATTTTTTCAACATACGTAGCTATTACCCTCGAAAACTAAAACTTTTGACATAGGAAAAGAGCCTTTAATCACATTCTTTACCATTTGCAATCATAAAATAGTCTAATATCTTCATTTTTTCAACATACGTAGCTATTACCCTCGAAAACTAAAACTTTTGACATAGGAAAAGAGCCTTTAATTCACATTCTTTACCATGTGCAATCATAAAATAGTCTAATATCTTCATTTTTTCCACAGACATAGCTATTACCCTCGAAAACAAAACTTTTGAAATAGGAAAAGAGCCTTTAATCACATTCTTTACCATGTGCAATCATAAAATAGTCTAATATCTTCATTTTTTCAACATACGTAGCTATTACCCTCGAAAACTAAAACTTTTGAAATAGTAAAAGAGCCTTTAATCACATTCTTTACCATTTGCAATCATAAAATAGTCTAATATCTTCATTTTTTCCACAGACATAGCTATTACCCTCAAAAACTAAAACTTTTGAAATAGGAAAAGAGCCTTTAATCACATTCTTTACCATTTGCAATCATAAAATAGTCTAATATCTTCATTTTTTCAACATACGTAGCTATTACCCTCGAAAACTAAAACTTTTGACATAGGAAAAGAGCCTTTAATCACATTCTTTACCATGTGCAATCATAAAATTGTCTAATATCTTCATTTTTTCAACATACGTAGCTATTACCCTCGAAAACTAAAACTTTTGACATAGGAAAAGAGCCTTTAATCACATTCTTTACCATTTGCAATCATAAAATAGTCTAATATCTTCATTTTTTCAACATACGTAGCTATTACCCTCGAAAACTAAAACTTTTGAAATAGGAAAAGAGCCTTTAATCACATTCTTTACCATGTGCAATCATAAAATTGTCTAATATCTTCATTTTTTCAACATACGTAGCTATTACCCTCGAAAACTAAAACTTTTGAAATAGGAAAAGAGCCTTTAATCACATTCTTTACCATGTGCAATCATAAAATAGTCTAATATCTTCATTTTTTCAACATACGTAGCTATTACCCTCGAAAACTAAAACTTTTGAAATAGGAAAAGAGCCTTTAATCACATTCTTTACCATGTGCAATCATAAAATTGTCTAATATCTTCATTTTTTCAACATACGTAGCTATTACCCTCGAAAACTAAAACTTTTGAAATAGGAAAAGAGCCTTTAATCACATTCTTTACCTTGTGCAATCATAAAATAGTCTAATATCTTCATTTTTTCAACATACGTAGCTATTACCCTCGAAAACTAAAACTTTTGACATAGGAAAAGAGCCTTTAATCACATTCTTTACCATTTGCAATCATAAAATAGTCTAATATCTTCATTTTTTCAACATACGTAGCTATTACCCTCGAAAACTAAAACTTTTGAAATAGGAAAAGAGCCTTTAATCACATTCTTTACCATTTGCAATCATAAAATTGTCTAATATCTTCATTTTTTCAACATACGTAGCTATTACCCTCGAAAACTAAAACTTTTGAAATAGGAAAAGAGCCTTTAATCACATTCTTTACCATGTGCAATCATAAAATTGTCTAATATCTTCATTTTTTCAACATACGTAGCTATTACCCTCGAAAACTAAAACTTTTGAAATAGGAAAAGAGCCTTTAATCACATTCTTTACCATGTGCAATCATAAAATTGTCTAATATCTTCATTTTTTCCACAAACAAAGCTATTACCCTCGAAAACTAAAACTTTTGAAATAGGAAAAGAGCCTTTAATCACATTCTTTACCATTTGCAATCATAAAATAGTCTAATATCTTCATTTTTTCAACATACGTAGCTATTACCCTCGAAAACTAAAACTTTTGACATAGGAAAAGAGCCTTTAATCACCTTCTTTACCATGTGCAATCATAAAATAGTCTAATATCTTCATTTTTTCCACAGACATAGCTATTACCCTCGAAAACTAAAACTTTTGAAATAGGAAAAGAGCCTTTAATCACATTCTTTACCATTTGCAATCATAAAATAGTCTAATATCTTCATTTTTTCAACATACGTAGCTATTACCCTCGAAAACTAAAACTTTTGACATAGGAAAAGAGCCTTTAATCACATTCTTTACCATTTGCAATCATAAAATAGTCTAATATCTTCATTTTTTCAACATACGTAGCTATTACCCTCGAAAACCTAAAACTTTTGAAATAGGAAAAGAGCCTTTAATCACATTCTTTACCATTTGCAATCATAAAATAGTCTTAATATCTTCATTTTTTCAACATACGTAGCTATTACCCTCGAAAACTAAAACTTTTGAAATAGGAAAAGAGCCTTTAATCACATTCTTTACCATGTGCAATCATAAAATAGTCTAATATCTTCATTTTTTCCACAGACATAGCTATTACCCTCGAAAACTAAAACTTTTGAAATAGGAAAAGAGCCTTTAATCACATTCTTTACCATGTGCAATCATAAAATAGTCTAATATCTTCATTTTTTCAACATACGTAGCTATTACCCTCGAAAACTAAAACTTTTGAAATAGGAAAAAGAGCCTTTAATCACATTCTTTACCATTTGCAATCATAAAATAGTCTAATATCTTCATTTTTTCAACATACGTAGCTATTACCCTCGAAAACTAAAACTTTTGAAATAGGAAAAAGAGCCTTTAATCACATTCTTTACCATTTGCAATCATAAAATAGTCTAATATCTTCATTTTTTCAACATACGTAGCTATTACCCTCGAAAACTAAAACTTTTGACATAGGAAAAGAGCCTTTAATCACATTCTTTACCATTTGCAATCATAAAATAGTCTAATATCTTCATTTTTTCAACATACGTAGCTATTACCCTCGAAAACTAAAACTTTTGAAATAGGAAAAGAGCCTTTAATCACATTCTTTACCATTGCAATCATAAAATAGTCTAATATCTTCATTTTTTCAACAAACGTAGCTATTACCCCGAAAACTAAAACTTTTGAAATAGGAAAAGAGCCTTTAATCACATTATTTACCATTTGCAATCATAAAATAGTCCTAATATCTTCATTTTTTCAACATACGTAGCTATTACCCTCGAAAACTAAAACTTTTGACATAGGAAAAGAGCCTTTAATCACATTCTTTACCATGTGCAATCATAAAATAGTCTAATATTTTCATTTTTTCCACAGACATTGCTATTACCCTCGAAAACTAAAACTTTTGAAATAGGAAAAGAGCCTTTAATCACATTCTTTACCATGTGCAATCATAAAATAGTCTAATATCTTCATTTTTCAACATACATAGCTATTACCCTCGAAAACTAAAACTATGTCCAAAGTTTTTTTCATTTTTTCAACATACGTAGCTATTACCCACGAAAACTAAAACTTTTGAAATAGGAAAAGAGCCTTTAATCACATTCTTTACCATGTGCAATCATAAAATAGTCAATATCTTCATTTTTTCAACATACGTAGCTATTACCCTCGAAAACTAAAACTTTTGAAATAGGAAAAGAGCCTTTAATCACATTCTTTACCATTTGCAATCATAAAATAGTCTAATATCTTCATCTTTTCAAAATAGTTAGCTATTACCCTCGAAAACTAAAACTTTTGACATAGGAAAAGAGCCTTTAATCACATTCTTTACCATTTGCAATCATAAAATAGTCTAATATCTTCATTTTTTCAACATACGTAGCTATTACCCTCGAAAACTAAAACTTTTGAAATAGGAAAAGAGCCTTTAATCACATTCTTTACCATGTGCAATCATAAAATTGTCTAATATCTTCATTTTTTCAACATACGTAGCTATTACCCTCGAAAACTAAAACTTTTGAAATAGGAAAAAAGCCTTTAATCACATTCTTTACCATGTGCAATCATAAAATTGTCAATATCTTCATTTTTTCAACATACGTAGCTATTACCCTCGAAAACTAAAACTTTTGACATAGGAAAAGAGCCTTTAATCAATTCTTTACCATTGCAATCATAAAATAGTCTAATATCTTCATTTTTTCAACATACGTAGCTATTACCCTCGAAAACTAAAACTTTTGACATAGGAAAAGAGCCTTTAATCACATTCTTTACCATGTGCAATCATAAAATTGTCTAATATCTTCATTTTTTCAACATACGTAGCTATTACCCTCGAAAACTAAAACTTTTGACATAGGAAAAGAGCCTTTAATCACATTCTTTACCATTTGCAATCATAAAATAGTCTAATATCTTCATTTTTTCAACATACGTAGCTATTACCCTCGAAAACTAAAACTTTTGAAATAGGAAAAGAGCCTTTAATCACATTCTTTACCATGTGCAATCATAAAATTGTCTAATATCTTCATTTTTTCAACATACGTAGCTATTACCCTCGAAAACTAAAACTTTTGACATAGGAAAAGAGCCTTTAATCACATTCTTTACCATTTGCAATCATAAAATAGTCTAATATCTTCATTTTTTCAACATACGTAGCTATTACCCTCGAAAACTAAAACTTTTGAAATAGGAAAAGAGCCTTTAATCACATTCTTTACCTTGTGCAGTAATAAAATAGTCTAATATCTTCATTTTTTCAACATACGTAGCTATTACCCTCGAAAACTAAAACTTTTGACATAGGAAAAGAGCCTTTAATCACATTCTTTACCATTTGCAATCATAAAATAGTCTAATATCTTCATTTTTTCAACATACGTAGCTATTACCCATGAAAACTAAAACTTTTGAAATAGGAAAAGAGCCTTTAATCACATTCTTTACAATTTGCAATCATAAAATTGTCTAATATCTTCATTTTTTCAACATACGTAGCTATTACCCTCGAAAACTAAAACTTTTGAAATAGGAAAAGAGCCTTTAATCACATTCTTTACCATGTCCTAGCCGAGTCAGTTGGTGCGCTGGAATTGGGATCCTTTGTCTGAAAGGACGCGGGTTCAAATCCCAGTGTACCCAATTGTTCAGTTTGGGACGGGAGTCAGTGGCGTGACTCTGTAAGCTTAGCCAGAGTCGACCCAGCTTTAAATGGGTACCTCGAGAAATCTGGGGAAGGTAAACAGGAAGGGTGTGCGAAAGCACACATGGTTAGCCCCCAACTAAAACTTTTGAAATAGGAAAAGAGCCTTTAATCACATTCTTTACCATGTGCAATCATAAAATGTCTAATATCTTCATTTTTTCAACATACGTAGCTATTACCCTCGAAAACTAAAACTTTTGACATAGGAAAAGAGCCTTTAATCACATTCTTTACCATTTGCAATCATAAAATAGTCTAATATCTTCATTTTTTCAACATACGTAGCTATTACCCTCGAAAACTAAAACTTTTGAAATAGGAAAAGAGCCTTTAATCACATTCTTTACCATTTGCAATCATAAAATAGTCTAATATCTTCATTTTTTCAACATACGTAGCTATTACCCTCGAAAACTAAAACTTTTGAAATAGGAAAAGAGCCTTTAATCACATTCTTTACCATGTGCAATCATAAAATAGTCTAATATCTTCATTTTTTCCACAGACATAGCTATTACCCTCGAAAACTAAAACTTTTGAAATAGGAAAAGAGCCTTTAATCACATTCTTTACCATTTGCAATCATAAAATAGTCTAATATCTTCATTTTTTCAACATACGTAGCTATTACCCTCGAAAACTAAAACTTTTGACATAGGAAAAGAGCCTTTAATCACATTCTTTACCATGTGCAATCATAAAATAGTCTAATATCTTCATTTTTTCAACATACATAGCTATTACCCTCGAAAACTAAAACTTTTGAAATAGGAAAAGAGCCTTTAATCACATTCTTTACCATTTGCAATCATAAAATAGTCTAATATCTTCATTTTTTCAACATACGTAGCTATTACCCTCGAAAACTAAAACTTTTGACATAGGAAAAGAGCCTTTAATCACATTCTTTACCATTTGCAATCATAAAATAGTCTAATATCTTCATTTTTTCAACATACGTAGCTATTACCCTCGAAAACTAAAACTTTTGACATAGGAAAAGAGCCTTTAATCACATTCTTTACCATTTGCAATCATAAAATATCTAATATCTTCATTTTTTCAACATACGTAGCTATTACCCTCGAAAACTAAAACTTTTGACATAGGAAAAGAGCCTTTAATCACATTCTTTACCATTTGCAATCATAAAATAGTCTAATATCTTCATTTTTTCAACATACGTAGCTATTACCCTCGAAAACTAAAACTTTTGACATAGGAAAAGAGCCTTTAATCACATTCTTTACCATGTGCAATCATAAAATAGTCTAATATCTTCATTTTTTCAACATACGTAGCTATTACCCTCGAAAACTAAAACTTTTGAAATAGGAAAAGAGCCTTTAATCACATTCTTTACCATTTGCAATCATAAAATAGTCTAATATCTTCATTTTTTCAACATACGTAGCTATTACCCTCGAAAACTAAAACTTTTGAAATAGGAAAAGAGCCTTTAATCACATTCTTTACCATTTGCAATCATAAAATAGTCTAATATCTTCATTTTTTCAACATACGTAGCTATTACCCTCGAAAACTAAAACTTTTGAAATAGGAAAAGAGCCTTTAATCACATTCTTTACCATGTGCAATCATAAAATAGTCTAATATCTTCATTTTTTCAACATACGTAGCTATTACCCTCGAAAACTAAAACTTTTGACATAGGAAAAGAGCCTTTAATCACATTCTTTACCATTTGCAATCATAAAATAGTCTAATATCTTCATTTTTTCAACATACGTAGCTATTACCCTCGAAAACTAAAACTTTTGAAATAGGAAAAGAGCCTTTAATCACATTCTTTACCATGTGCAATCATAAAATTGTCTAATATCTTCATTTTTTCAACATACGTAGCTATTACCCTCGAAAACTAAAACTTTTGAAATAGGAAAAGAGCCTTTAATCACATTCTTTACCATGTGCAATCATAAAATAGTCTAATATCTTCATTTTTTCAACATACGTAGCTATTACCCTCGAAAACTAAAACTTTTGACATAGGAAAAGAGCCTTTAATCACATTCTTTACCATTGCAATCATAAAATTGTCTAATATCTTCATTTTTTCAACATACGTAGCTATTACCCTCGAAAACTAAAACTTTTGAAATAGGAAAAGAGCCTTTAATCACATTCTTTACCATTTGCAATCATAAAATTGTCTAATATCTTCATTTTTTCAACATACGTAGCTATTACCCTCGAAAACTAAAACTTTTGACATAGGAAAAGAGCCTTTAATCACATTCTTTACCATGTGCAATCATAAAATAGTCTAATATCTTCATTTTTTATAGCTATTAGAAAACTAAAACTTTTGACATAGGAAAAGAGCCTTTAATCACATTCTTTACCATGTGCAATCATAAAATAGTCTAATATCTTCATTTTTTCAACATACGTAGCTATTACCCTCGAAAACTAAAACTTTTGACATAGGAAAAGAGCCTTTAATCACATTCTTTACCATTTGCAATCATAAAATAGTCTCTATCT
>NW_027062639.1:0-24984 GCF_032884065.1 Artemia franciscana | reverse complement strand
CACGAGGTCTTCTAAATATCAAATTTAATTAAGATCCGATACCCTGTTCGTAAGTTAAAAATACCTCATTCTTTCTAATTTTTCCAAATTAACCGTCCTTCCTTCCACTCCCCCCCCCCCCAGAGAGTCGAAACGAGGAAGCGAATATTTCTAATTTAATCTGGCTCGGTCCCTAATATGCCTGCCAACTTTCAGCAATCGCTATATTGATCACGTATCTAGTTTTAAATCTTCTTGATGTAAAAATTGGGGTGGTCCGGGATTCAAAACTGAGACCTCTCGCACCCGAAGCGACAATCATGCCCCTAGACCAGCAAGCCACAGTTAAGAAGAACAATCATTTGTTTGTCGGCAAATAAAATTCTTCTCAACTATCTCGTTCACTCGCTCCCCCCCCCCAGATGGTCGAATCGGAGAAGAGACTATTTGAATTTAATCTGGTCTGGTCCCTTATACGCCTGCCAACCTTCAGCGATCGCTATATTGATCACGTATCTAGTTTCGGATCTTCTTGATGTAAGAATTGGGGTGGCCCGAGATTCAAAACTGAGACCTCTCGCACCCGAAGCGACAATCATGCCCCTAGACCAGCAAGCCACAGTCAAGAAGAACAATCATTTGTTTTTCGGCAAATGAATTTCTTCTCAACTATCTCGTTCACTCGCTCCCCCCCCCCCCCAGATGGTCGAATCGGAGAAGAGACTATTTGAATTTAATCTGGTCTGTTCCCTGATACGCCTGCCAGCTTTCATCGTCCTAGCTTATCTGTAAGAGCCGAAACTAGCAAAACCGAGACCGACCGACAGACAGACCGACGGACAGAAATTGCGATCGCTATATGTCATTTCGTAAATACCAAGTGCCATAAAAAATCCGTGAGCAGAAACTGATTAATCCAACCAAATAATATACCTTGAATGACATAGATAATGCGCCTAAAGAATTCAATGAAATTATATCATGTGTAGCCACCCTGCTTTTAAAAGATTTAAGGACTTCTGATATAAATATACTTCCCAACCAAGAAAAAACCCTCCAAGGCCATTGTTGTCGCACAGGGCATTGAAAGCACGTTTCAATCACTGGGTATTTTTACAGGGACAAGTAGCAAGTCTGTCACCCAGCCTTGATCCAGTGAAGATTGATTTCTGGGCCCTGCATTACCAAACAGAGCATCAGTTCACCGTTGCATATTCAGTATATATTTAGAATATTCCCACAGATCTTAAATATATATTTTTAACTAGCTGTTGGGGTGGCTCTTCGCGCCACCCCTCAAGCCCCCCCGCGCGCGTAAGTCGTTACGCGCCATTGTAGTTGTGTCCCTATGTCCCACCTGTTAATATATATATATATATATATATATATATATATATATATATATATATATATATATATATATATATATATATATATATATATATATATATATATATATATATATATATATATATATACTAGCTGTTGGGGTGGCGCTTCGCGCCACCCCAACACCTAGTTGGTGGGGCGCCTCGCGCCCCCCCCAAGCCCCCCCGCGCGCGTAAGTCGTTACGCGCCATATTAGTTACGCGCCATTGTAGTTGTGTCCCTATGTCCCACCTGTGAATATAGATAGATATATATATATATATATATATATATATATATATATATATATATATATATGTTTTTAACTACGTAAAACTTGCGAATATACAACATTCTTTGCTGTCCCATTGTCTGTGCATATAAATAGATTTTCAGGTTTACCGACTCTTGAACATGCAACATATAATGGTCCATGGGAAAACAATCCGTATTCAGATCTATACCTCATGATTCTAATGATTGCCCTTGAGCTTTGTTGATGGTGATTGCTAATCGACCATTCCCTGAGTCGCCATCGTCATTTATATATCCCCCTGTGCACCCCGGCGTCCCCTTTGTAGTTATGTCCCTGTGTCCCGGTCGTCATTTATATTCCCTGTGTCCCGGTCGTCATTTGTGTCCCGGTGTTCCAGTCTGTGATTTCTCTTTGAGTGTCCCGGGCGTCATTTATATTCCTTGTGTCCCGGTGTCCCGGTCGTCATTTATATCCCCCTGTGCCCCCCGGCGTCCCCATTGTAGTTGTGTCCCTGTGTCCCGGTCGTCATTTATATTCCCTGTGTCCCGGTCGTCATTTGTATCCCGGTGTCCGGGTCTGTATATACATTCGTTTTTTAGTTTTGTTTTTCTCCTTTATTTTTTTCCTTTTTTCTTTTTTTTCTTTTTTAGTTTATTTAGATTTTTAGATTTTTTATTTTTTTTATTAGTTTAGTTTTTTTGTAGTTTTTACCATTTTTTAGTTTTTTTAGTTTTTTTTTTTACTTATGTCCTGGTCGTCATTTATACTCCCTGTGTCTCGGTCGTCATTTGTGTCTCGGTGCTTTGTTGATTGCTAATTTATATTATATTTATATTTATATTTTTTATATTTATTAATATTTTTTTAGTTTTCTTTTTCTCTTATTTTTCAGTTTTTTCCTTTTTTTTAGTTTTTTCTTTTTTAGTTTTTAGTTTTTTTTTGTTTTTACCTTTTTTAGTTTTTTTAGTTTTTTAGCTTTTTTAGTTTTTTTATTAGTTTTTAGTTTTTTTTTTTAGTTTTTGCCTTTTTTTAGTTTTTTCATTTTTTTTTAGTTTTAGTTTTTTACCTTTTTTTAGTTTTTTTTTAGTTTTTTTTAGTTTTTTAGTTTTTTTTCTTTTTAGTTTTTTTTGTAGTTTTTACCTTTTTTAGTTTTTTTTCTTCTTTTGTATTAGTGTGAAATAATTCAGACGTCATATGCGGACAAACACGACGTCACTCGACAGACAGACAGACAGACATAACCCACAAGCAACTTATTTTTATATATATTTATTCATATTTTTTTAGTTTTCTTTTTCTCTTTTATTTTTCAGTTTTTTCCTTTTTTTAGTTTTTTTCTTTTTTAGTTTTTAGTTTTTTTTTAGTTTTTTACCTTTTTTTAGTTTTTTTAGTTTTTTAGCTTTTTTAGTTTTTTTATTAGTTTTTATTTTTTTGTAGTTTTTGCCTTTTTTTATTTTTTTCAGTTTTTTTTTAGTTATTAGATTTTTACCTTTTTTTAGTTTTTTTTTTAGTTTTTTAGCTTTTTTAGTTTTTTTTGTAGTTTTTACCTTTTTTGGTTTTTTTCTTCTTTTGTATTAGTGTGAAATAATTCAGACGTCATATGCGGACAAACATGACGTCACCTGATCCACGATCCACAGATCCACAGACAACTTATAGTTTTTTTTAGTTTTTTACCTTTTTTTAGTTTTTTTTAGTTTTTTTAGTTTTTTAGCTTTTTTAGTTTTTTTATTAGTTTTTATTTTTTTTGTAGTTTTTGCCTTTTTTTTATTTTTTTCAGTTTTTTTTTAGTTATTAGATTTTTACCTTTTTTTAGTTTTTTTTTAGTTTTTTAGCTTTTTTAGTTTTTTTTCTTTTTAGTTTTTTTTTGTAGTTTTTACCTTTTTTGGTTTTTTTCTTCTTTTGTATTAGTGTGAAATAATTCAGACGTCATATGCGGACAAACATGACGTCACCTGATCCACAGATCCACACACAGACAACTTATTTTTATATATCTATATATATATCTTCTATATATATAAAAATAAGTTGTCTGTCTGTGGATGGATGGGTCAGGTGACGTCACCTGAAAAAACTGGATCAGGTGACGTCAAAACTGAAAAAACTAAAAAAGGCAAAAACTACAAAAAAACTAAAAACTAATAAAAAAAATAAAAAAGCTAAAAAACTAAAAAAACTAAAAAAAGGCAAAAACTACAAAAAAAACTAAAAACTAATAAAAAAGCTAAAAAACTAAAAAAACTAAAAAAAGGCAAAAACTACAAAAAAAACTAAAAACTAATAAAAAAAAATAAAAAAGCTAAAAAACTAAAAAAACTAAAAAAACTAAAAAAAAGATAAAAAACTAAAAAAACTAAAAACTAAAAAAAAGGAAAAAAACTGAAAAATAAGCTAAAATAAAGGTAAAAACCAATAAAAAACTAAAAAAAAAACTGAAAAAACAAAAAAAAAGGCAAAAACTACAAAAAAAAACTAAAAACTAATAAAAAAAGTAAAAAAGCTAAAAAACTAAAAAAAACTAAAAAAACTAAAAAAGGTAAAAAACTAAAAAAAATAAAAAATAAAAAAAAACTAAAAAAAAGGAAAAAACTGAAAAATAAGCTAAAATAAAGGTAAAAACCAATAAAAAACTAAAAAGAAAAAAAGGAAAAAACTAAAAAAAATTTTCATCTAAAAAACTAAAAAAAACTAAAAAAGGTAAAAACTAAAAGAACTAAAAAAGAAAAAAATAAATGACGAAACTCAAAGGGAAAGCGACCAGGACAAAAGGAATGTTCGATTAGCAATCAACAAAGCACCGGGACACAGGGAGTATAAATGACGACCAGGGCATAAGTAAAAAAAAAAAACTATCTATATATATAAAAATAAGTTGTCTGTGGATCTGTGGATCGTGGATCAGGTGACGTCACCTGAAAAAACTGGATCAGGTGACGTCAAAACTGAAAAAACTAAAAAAAGGCAAAAACTACAAAAAAAACTAAAAACTAATAAAAAAAATACACCGGGATACAAATGACGACCGGGACACAGGGAATATAAATGACGACCGGGACACAGGGACACAACTACAACGGGGACACCGGGGGAAACAGGGGGATATAAATGACGACCGGGACAAAAAAACTAAAAAGAAAAAAAAAAATAAAAACTAATAAAAAAACTAAAAAATCTAAAAATCTAAATAAGCTAAAAAAGAAAAAAAGGAAAAAAATAAAGGAGAAAAACAAAACTAAAAAACGAATGTATATACAGACCGGGACACCGGGATACAAATGACGACCGGGACACAGGGAATATAAATGACGACCGGGACACAGGGACACAACTACAACGGGGACACCGGGGGAAACAGGGGGATGTAAATGACGACCGGGACACCGGGACAGGGAATGGTCGATTAGCAATCACCATCAACAAAGCTCAAGGGCAATCATTAGAATCATGAGGTATAGATCTGAATACAGATTGTTTTCCCATGGACCATTATATGTTGCATGTTCAAGAGTCGGTAAACCTGACAATCTATTTATATGCAAAGACAATGGGACAGCAAAGAATGTTGTATAAGTTTTACGTAGTTAAAACCATATATATATATATATATATATATATATATATATATATATATATATATATATATATATATATATATATATATATATATATATATATATATATATATCTATAGACAATGGGACAGCAAAGAATGTTGTATAAGTTTTACGTAGTTAAAACCATATATATATATATATATATATATATATATATATATATATATATATATATATATATATATATATATATATCTATATTCACAGGTGGGACATAGGGACACAACTACAATGGCGCGTAACTATTATGGCGCGTAACGACTTACGCGCGCGGGGGGGCTTGGGGGGGGCGCGAAGCGCCCCCACCAACTAGGTGTTGGGGTGGCGCGAAGCGCCACCCCAACAGCTAGTCTATATATATAAAAATAAGTTGTCTGTCTGTGGATGTGTGGATCAGGTGACGTCACCTGAAAAAACTGGATCAGGTGACGTCAAAACTGAAAAAACTAAAAAAAGGCAAAAACTACAAAAAAAACTAAAAACTAATAAAAAAAATAAAAAAGCTAAAAAACTAAAAAAACTAAAAAAAGGCAAAAACTACAAAAAAAACTAAAAACTAATAAAAAAGCTAAAAACTAAAAAAACTAAAAAAAAGGCAAAAACTACAAAAAAAACTAAAAACTAATAAAAAAAATAAAAAAGCTAAAAAACTAAAAAAACTAAAAAAACTAAAAAAAGGTAAAAAACGAAAAAACTAAAAACTAAAAAAAAGGAAAAAACTGAAAAATAAGCTAAAATAAAGGTAAAAACCAATAAAAAACTAAAAAAAAACTGAAAAAACTAAGAAAAGGCAAAAACTACAAAAAAAACTAAAAACTAATAAAAAAAGTAAAAAAGCTAAAAAACTAAAAAAACTAAAAAAACTAAAAAAAGGTAAAAAACTAAAAAAATAAAAAATAAAAAAAAACTAAAAAAAAGGAAAAAACTGAAAAATAAGCTAAAATAAAGGTAAAAACCAATAAAAAACTAAAAAGAAAAAAAGGAAAAAACTAAAAAAAATTTTCATCTAAAAAACTAAAAAAAACTAAAAAAGGTAAAAACTAAAAGAACTAAAAAAGAAAAAAATAAATGACGAAACTCAAAGAGAAAGCGACCAGGACAAAAGGAATGTTCGATTAGCAATCAACAAAGCACCGGGACACAGGGAGTATAAATGACGACCAGGGCATAAGTAAAAAAAAAAAAAACTATCTATATATTTAAAAATAAGTTGTCTGTGGATCTGTGGATCGTGGATCAGGTGACGTCACCTGAAAAAACTGGATCAGGTGACGTCAAAACTGAAAAAACTAAAAAAAGGCAAAAACTACAAAAAAAACTAAAAACTAATAAAAAAAAATACACCGGGATACAAATGACGACCGGGACACAGGGAATATAAATGACGACCGGGACACAGGGACACAACTACAACGGGGACACCGGGGGAAACAGGGGGATATAAATGACGACCGGGACAAAAAAACTAAAAAGAAAAAAAAAAGAAAAACTAATAAAAAAACTAAAAAATCTAAAAATCTAAATAAGCTAAAAAAGAAAAAAAAAGGAAAAAAATAAAGGAGAAAAACAAAACTAAAAAACGAATGTATATACAGACCGGGACACCGGGATACAAATGACGACCGGGACACAGGGAATATAAATGACGACCGGGACACAGGGACACAACTACAACGGGGACACCGGGGGAAACAGGGGGATGTAAATGACGACCGGGACACCGGGACAGGGAATGGTCGATTAGCAATCACCATCAACAAAGCTCAAGGGCAATCATTAGAATCATGAGGTATAGATCTGAATACAGATTGTTTTCCCATGGACCATTATATGTTGCATGTTCAAGAGTCGGTAAACCTGACAATCTATTTATATGCAAAGACAATGGGACAGCAAAGAATGTTGTATAAGTTTTACGTAGTTAAAACCATATATATATATATATATATATATATATATATATATATATATATATATATATATATATATATATATATATATATCTATAGACAATGGGACAGCAAAGAATGTTGTATAAGTTTTACGTAGTTAAAACCATATATATATATATATATATATATATATATATATATATATATATATATATATATATATATATATCTATATATATAAAAATAAGTTGTCTGTCTGTGGATGGATGGATGGATGTGTCAGGTGACGTCACCTGAAAAAACTGGATTAGGTGACGTCAAAACTGAAAAAACTAAAAAAAGGCAAAAACTACAAAAAAAAACTAAAAACTAATAAAAAAAATAAAAAAGCTAAAAAACTAAAAAAACTATAAAGGTAAAAACCAATAAAAAACTAAAAAAAAAACTGAAAAAACTAAAAAAAGGCAAAAACTACAAAAAAAAACTAAAAACTAATAAAAAAAGTAAAAAAGCTAAAAAACTAAAAAAACTAAAAAAACTAAAAAAAGGTAAAAAACCAAAAAAAATAAAAAATAAAAAAAAACTAAAAAAAAGGAAAAAACTGAAAAATAAGCTAAAATAAAGGTAAAAACCAATAAAAAACTAAAAAAAAAGGAAAAAACTAATAAATGACGACACTCAAAGAGAAAGCGACCAGGACAAAAGGAATGTTCGATTAGCAATCAACAAAGCACCGGGACACAGGGAGTATAAATGACGACCAGGACATAAGTAAAAAAAAAAAAACTATCTATATATATAAAAATAAGTTGTCTGTGGATCGTGGATCAGGTGACGTCACCTGAAAAAACTGGATCAGGTGACGTCAAAACTGAAAAAACTAAAAAAAGGCAAAAACTACAAAAAAAACTAAAAACTAATAAAAAAGCTAAAAAACTAAAAAAACTAAAAAAAAAGGCAAAAACTACAAAAAAACTAAAAACTAATAAAAAAAATAAAAAAGCTAAAAAACTAAAAAAACTAAAAAAAGGTAAAAAACTAAAAAAACTAAAAACTAAAAAAAAACTAAAAAAGGTAAAAACTAAAAGAACTAAAAAAGAAAAAAATAAATGACGACACTCAAAGAGAAAGCGACCAGGACAAAAGGAATGTTCGATTAGCAATCAACAAAGCACCGGGACACAGGGAGTATAAATGACGACCAAGACACAAGTAAAAAAAAAAATTAACAAAACTAAAAAGAAGGTAAAAACTACAAAAAAACTAAAAAGAAAAAAAAACTAAAAACTAATAAAAAAACTAAAAAATCTAAAAATCTAAATAAACTAAAAAAGAAAAAAAAAGGAAAAAAATAAAGGAGAAAAACAAAACTAAAAAACGAATGTATATACAGACCGGGACACCGGGATACAAATGATGACCGGGACCCGGGACACAGGGAATATAAATGACGACCGGGACACAGGGACACAACTACAACGGGGACACCGGGGGAAACAGGGGGATAACCTGACAATCTATTTATATGCAAAGACAATGGGACAGCAAAGAATGTTGTATATTCGCAAGTTTTACGTAGTTAAAACCATATATATATATATATATCTATATTCACAGGTGGGACATAGGGACACAACTACAATGGCGCGTAACTATTATGGCGCGTAACGACTTACGCGCGCGGGGGGGCTTGGGGGGGGCGCGAAGCGCCCCCACCAACTAGGTGTTGGGGTGGCGCGAAGCGCCACCCCAACAGCTAGTATATATATATATATATATATATATATCTATATTCAGAGGTGGGACATAGGGACACAACTACAATGGCGCGTAACTATTATGGCGCGTAACGCCTTACGCGCGCGGGGGGGCTTGGGGGGGGCGCGAAGCGCCCCCACCAACTAGGTGTTGGGGTGGCGCCTGGTCGTCATTTATACTCCCTGTGTCCCGGTGCTTTGTTGATTGCTAATTGAACATTCCTTTTAGTTTTTTACCTTTTTTTAGTTTTTTTAGGTTTTTTAGTTTTTTTAGTTTTTTAGCTTTTTTATTAGTTTTTAGTTTTTTTTGTAGTTTTTGCCTTTTTTTAGTTTTTTTAGTTTTTTAGCTTTTTTATTTTTTTTATTAGTTTTTAGTTTTTTTTGTAGTTTTTGCCTTTTTTTAGTTTTTTCAGTTTTGACGTCACCTGATCCAGTTTTTTCAGGTGACGTCACCTGATCCACGATCCACAGATCCACAGACAACTTATTTTTATATATATAGATAGTTTTTTTTTTTTTACTTATGTCCTGGTCGTCATTTATACTCCCTGTGTCCCGGTGCTTTGTTGATTGCTAATCGAACATTCCTTTTGTCCTGGTCGCTTTCTCTTTGAGTGTCGTCATTTATTAGTTTTTTCCTTTTTTTCTTTTTAGTTTTTTATTGGTTTTTACCTTTATTTTAGCTTATTTTTCAGTTTTTTCCTTTTTTTTAGTTTTTTTTTATTTTTTATTTTTTTTAGTTTTTTACCTTTTTTTAGTTTTTTTAGTTTTTTTAGTTTTTTAGCTTTTTTACTTTTTTTATTAGTTTTTAGTTTTTTTTTTGTAGTTTTTGCCTTTTTTTAGTTTTTTCAGTTTTTTTTTTTAGTTTTTTATTGGTTTTTACCTTTAAAGTTTTTTTAGTTTTTTAGCTTTTTTTTTTTTATTAGTTTTTAGTTTTTTTTGTAGTTTTTGCCTTTTTTTAGTTTTTTCAGTTTTGACGTCACCTGATCCAGTTTTTTCAGGTGACGTCACCTGATCCATCCATCCACAGACAGACAACTTATTTTTATATATATAGAAGATATATATATATATATATATATATATATATATATATATATATATATATATATATATATATATATCTATCTATCTATATTCACAGGTGGGACATAGGGACACAACTACAATGGCGCGTAACTAATATGGCGCGTAACGACTTACGCGCGCGGGGGGGCTTGGGGGGGGCGCGAAGCGCCCCCACCAACTAGGTGTTGGGGTGGCGACACCTAGTAAAATATGTTTTTAACTACGTAAAACTTGCGAATATACAGCATTCTTCGCTGTCCCATTGTCTGTACATATAAATAGATTGTCAGGTTTACCGACTCTTGAACATGCAACATATAATTGTCCATGGGAAAAACCATCCGTATTCAGATCTATACCTCATTATTCTAATGATTGCCCTTGATTCTTGTTGATGGTGATTGCTAATCAAACATTCCCTGTGTCCCCATCGTCATTTATATATCCCCCTGTGCCCCCCCTGCGTCCCCGTTGTAGTTGTGTCCCTGTGTCCCAGTCGTCATTTATAGTCGACAAACATGACGTCAGTCGACACACAAACATGACGTCAGTCGACACACAAACATGACGTCAGTCGACACACACGTCCCAGTCGTCATTTGTGTCCCGGTGTCCCAGTCTGTAATTTCTCTTTGAGTGTCCCGGTCGTCATTTATATTCCCTTTTTTTATTTTTAATTTTTTTTAGCTTTCTTTTTCTCCTTTATTTTTCAGTTTTTTTCCTTTTTATAGTTTTTTTTTTCTTTTTCAGTTTTTAGTTTTTTATTAGTTTTTTTTCTTTTTAGTTTTTTGCTGTTTTTACCCTTTTTTAGTTTTTTTGCTTTACCAACTGAGCTACTGTATTTGTATTTGTATCGGATTAACGACGCTTCTTGACTACTAAGGTCCCTGCGTCGGCCCTGTAGTGCATTCCTGCAGCATGGTTCGATCTCTGGGTCCCGTATTACCACGCTAAGGTCAAACCTACTGCGCCAACACAGGTAGTTATATAACTGAGCTACTTCGGCTTGAATACATTCGTTTTTGAATTGGTATGTGATGAAATAATTCAGACGTCATATGTGGACAGTGACGTCACTCGACACACAGACACTCAGACAACTTATTTTTATATATATAGATAAGACTATGTTTCGCGGTAGGCTGTATATCTGATAAAATTTTTCCAAGCACTTAAGTAGCTGCACTTCCACTTAACCGAAAGTAGTGAAGTAGCCTATAGCTCGAGTTTAGTTGACAGTTTTGTGACCATTATAAGTCAGGTAGACGATGAATCAACAATAAATACCACTAATAAAAAGAAATTGGAAATGAATGGCACATTTAAAGAAGGACGAACAGCTAAATACTTTTGGAGGTAAAGCAATGTGCTTCTTGTGGCGTGATTCTATGGCCGTCTTTTATAACGGATTTTCTTATTTTTATTGGCAGAAATATAATGCCCCATTATTTTCTTTATTTAATGAGATTTTATTGGGTTTCATGCAAACAATATCCCACTTTCTTCATCGTTATAAAAAAGTTTTGTTTCAATGTTATAACGAAATTCTATTTTAGCTATATTTTGACTATAGTTGTACGACTCTCAACGATTTTGAGCGCTGTTATGCAGCCCTTTAGGGAAAAACTTAGCACAACCCGGTTTTAGACCATGTTGGAATGGGATAAAACTCAAATGAAAGTGTGTAGACGTCCTGGTATTCTAAGAGACCTTCAGCAGGTTTTTCCTAGATCCTTATCTATTATTTGAACCAGTCCCATGTCTCATATTTCCAGATTATATAAATGTTTTATTAAAAACAATCTTTATTTTGTTTTAGACTACATTTCCTTATTTGTGATAAAGCGATAAATTTTATGCAAATAAATAGATTTTTAACTAAACCCACAACTTAACGTCTAAATCCCTTATTAATTTATTGTGCATGTTTTCCTTTTCATTAGGTCAATGGCAATCTTACCAAGGCCAATAAATACAATCCTTGTTTTGTTCTAATCAAAATCTGGTTTAATCCTTTAGTTGTGTCTCACACTGTCCAGGTCAGACATCCCAAGCTAGCTCGCAGATGTCACTCGTCTTACCGCTTAAAAATAATAACAAATTCTTCGAGTTTTGATTGGTTAATTTTCCTTTCCTTCTTTCTTTTACTTAACCTTTTTCTTCCTTCCTTTATCTTCTTCTTCTTCGTTTTGTTTCTGATCCCTCCTACTATTCCAAAAATTATTTAAAAGACTCGATTTAGGCCTTTAACATAAGAAGATAGGAATTAAAACAACCAGCGGCACTGACAGTGTAGCGTCTGACAACTTTGTTAAAAAAGTACAAAAATTCAAAGAAAATTGCATAATTAATATAATTAATCTCAGCGTGAGCGTGAGTCTCAGCGTGAACTGACCGTTATAAAGACAAAGACCCATAACTAAGTCACTCAAGCGACTAGCCATCCTCTACAGATGTCGAGTATTTGTAGTTTGACTGCAAGATTTGACTGAAAAAAAGCAGGAGAATATTACGTCTCTTTTTTTCGGAAAACTTGTCAATCAAAGCGGGTTTCACCACAAGGAGCTTCCAAAGCGATTAAATTGCTCAAATGATAATTTCTTTGAGCTGTCTTTTTAGCCTTTTCCTAGCAGGTGTACAAGGACATTTTTGTGGATTGCCATTTCATGAAAATTAAAAAGAGAATTCTGATCCGTTTACTAATAAAAAAGGAAAACAAGAAATTCACACTTTCTGATTATGTAAGTTTCATTAAAACTGAATATCTCTATCTCTGGGACAAAACCCAAGAAGTTGAGTGCTTTTTCGAAGATTTCCAGGAAATTGTCGGCTTCTGATTTCCTTTCATTTAATCGGATATCTTATCCAAACCCTAAAAGTTAGGGCAATGCCGCCCAGTCATGTCCCAAATAGTTTAGCCCCACAAACTAAAAAAAGTTCATAATAGCTGAAATTTCTCTGCAAGAATCATTTCTCTGATAAATAATCAGTTTTTATTTTCTTTCAAGAATAATTTTAGTTCAAAATTCAACAATAGGCCTAGGTTAGCTAGGATAGGAAAATTTTTGGCAGGTTCTGTAGGCTAACTCGTTTCAGGCCGGTAGGCCCACTGTTTACATAATTCTGCTTTCCTTACCCTCCAATGAAATTTCAAGAGCATGAAAGACGTCTATACGACAGTTTAGGATAGGCTAAAAAAGGAAAATCGGACTACACTAGATGGCGTTAGTAATTTTTTCGACATAAGCACCAGTTCCTATTCTAAAAACTCCCCAATACATTTGATATTGAACTTATAGCTTTTGGAACAAGGTCACTGAGCATCGTGGGGAACAATGTATAGCCTAATTACAAAAATAATAATTGGAATTTGGTTTCATAACAAATACCTGGTGGGATTGCCTCGTGTCTTGATACCTGCCGTTCGAAGATTCCCAACGATTTCCTCGTCGAGTGTATACCGTTTGTCCAGGAAATCCATTGCCAAAAAACATGTGAAATAAGTCCTCTGCGCTAATGTCCGCTAAAAGAATAAAAATAATATATCATAAATAAAACTTGCCAGTTAAAACTAACTGAAACTGAACCAGTTTATACTAACTTGTAATTGCTACAAAATTTAGCGTTAAGAAAGAAAAGAATAATGAAATAATTAATATAAAAAATATTAATATGGATATATGAAACAATGAATATGAAATGAGTAGATAATGAATATGAAATAATAATAAAAAAAATAATGGCGTATAAATGAAAAGAAGAAAAGCAGCTACTCACACAACTTGCAAGGTTTATAGAAAATTACAGCTAAGAACTTGGAATAATTCTTGTATAAATTACGAAATGTCAAAAAAAAAAAAAAAAACGGAAAAATAAGTCAGCATGCATAATAGGTTTTTTTTTCTCATACTAGCTCAGTTGATTTCCTTTTCTACTTGGTATTCAACAGTATCCCTATAGGATAGGTGCATTGTTCTTTCTTATCAACAGCACCCGTCAGACTTCGAAAACTAGTACCAAAAACTGGTTAACAAAATCAATCACATTCGAACACAATTTGCGATTATCGTTTTTCGAAAGCCCAAAATATTTACATAATAGTTTATTACAAAACTTGACAGTTTTAGATTTACAAAAGTTTCAGTCAATATTTTGAATTTGAAAAACAAAACAAAAAACGATGGGCTTTATTTAAATATCTACACTTTTTGCAAATTCAGCTTTCGAAGTTTTCCTTTTTGAACTTCACAAGTTTAGGAAACCTAAATTAAACACGTAAACTTATTTGTTCGAAATCCTAAAACATCAAATTTTGTTCAGAAAAGAGCAATATTAAGATGGATTTTTCAAAGCAAAATTAAAAAAGGTAAGTCACGATATGCATAAAAAGAATCAATAAAAGCTATTTAATAAAACTATTTTTTTTCAGAATTTAAGTAATAGCAAAAAATGTACAAATCCAGCGAGTAGTTGAACAATGGACCCAATTTTGGTATACAATAGAAGAATTCCAAAATGAGGTGTTAAAAGCTCCTCCAAAGTTTCCCATGTCAGAGACAACGCTCTAACGTTGCCAATGGTAAAGAACCACAAACCGTCAGCGTATTAATTATGTATTATTTCATTTTCTGTATTATTACGGGACAGCTTCGTATGGAAGGGGTGGTCCTAAAAAACTTTGGAGAGGCTTCATTAAATTAAAAACTGAAAGTTCTAGTGCATATTTTATGAGTTAAAAGTGATTAAAGGCCAACTAGCCCCCCTCCATTTCGCTCTTTTGGTACCCGGCCACAAAATAGCTTCCGAAGGCATCTGTTCAAAATTTCAAAATAGTATCTTTCTTTTTTGCACCTTTTCACCTTTCTGGTTTAATAGTTTAGTGACAATTTCAACGGAAAACAAGATCAGCAGACATTTTGATGCAGGTCATGGGCTCAGCTTCTTTGTAGTATCACTATAAATTGGATATTAAGATTAACAGTATCTCTATTTACTGTATAAACTGATTTTTTATGACACTTGGTATTTACCAAGTGACATATAGCGATCGCAAATTCTGTCGGTCTGTCTGTGTGTCTGTCCCGGTTTTAGGCACTTCCAGATAAGATAGGACGATGGAATTTGGCAGGCGTATCAGGGACAAGACAAGATTAAATTAGAAATAGTCGTTTCCCCGATTCGACCGTCTGGGTAGGAGTATTAAAATTAGAAAAAAGAGGTATTTTTAACTTCCGAATGGGTGATCGGTAATCTTAATGAAATTTGATATTTAGAAGGACCTCGTGTCTCAGAGTTCTTATTTTAAATCCTGACCGTATCCGGTGATACTGGGGGAGTTGGAGGAGGGAAATGGGAAATCTTGGGAAACGCTTAGAGTGGACAGATCGGGTGAAACTTGGTGGGAAAAATAAGCACAAGTTTTAGATACTTGATTGACATAACCGGAATGAATCCACTCTCTTTGGGGGAATGTTAATTCGGAAAAATTAGAAAAGTTGAGGTATTTTTAACTTAAGAACGGGTGACTGGATCTTTATGAAAATTAATATTTAGAAAAAGTTAATGTCTCTGAGCTCGTATTTTAAATACCAGCCAGATCTGGTGACATTGGTGGGGGGAGGGGGGGTTGAAAGGGGAAACCGGAAATCTTAGAAAACGCTTAGAGTGGACATATCGGGATGAAACTTGGTGGGTAGAATAAGCAAATGTCGTAGATACGTGATTGACGCAACTGGACTGGATCCGCTCTCTTTGGGGGAATTAGGGGGGAAGGTCAGTGCTTAGGCGAGTTCGGTGCTTCTGGACGTCCTAGGACGATAAAAAATGGTAGGCGTGTCAGGGACCTGTACAAATTTACTTGATAAAGTCTTTTCCCCCGATTCGACCATCTGGGGGGCTGAAGGGAGAGGAAAAATTTGAAAAAAAATAGGTATTTTTAACTTAAGAGTGGGTGATCAGATCGTAATGAATTTTGATATTTAGAAGGACCTCGTGTCTCAGAGCTCTTGTTTTAAATTCCGACCGGCATTAAGCCTCTGATTTTCCTTTTAAATCAATCTATTGATTCTTAGAATTTTCCTAGAGCTCATGCCATATGAGCTCTTGGCTCTTTCGACCTCGTCACAAGTGCCATATGAGCTCTTAGCTCTTGTTTTTTTTATTACTTCCCTTGCTCATTATGTAAAATTTCTATCCCTAGAAATAACTAAAGCACCATTAAACTGAATTAAATTGAAGGAATGATTGAAAAAATAACCAGACAAACCAGAACTAAAACATCCGAAGCAGAATCATGGTTTGTTTGTCAAGGTCATGGCTAGATTTGTTTCAGAACTTTTAGAACAAACTTAAGCAAATTATTCATTCTGTAACGTATGACCGAGCCCAAATGGAAGCTTGAACATTTTCTCGCCAACATTATTGATAAGTTAATACCAAACCAATAATATATCTTCTTTTTAACTTTTCCATGTGGGCATTGCCCCTTTTTCAGGGGACCCACTTTCCTATAAGAATCTTCAAAATCGAGTATAAAGCTAAGTTTCAAAAAAAGAAATTAAACTTACTCCACACCCCCCCCCCCACCACAGGAAACCCCTAGCTATACTGATTCTCAGTTGTGTAATTTTTACAAGATGTATCAATACATGCAGTTTCTTAGGCTACTTCAAAAGATCCCTCCCCAACCCATTCCAGTGTTTGTTACAGAATTTTTGGTTCGTTCAGCTTGCTCTGTAACAATGATGAAAGGTATACATCCAGGGTAAAGTCAAAGATGTCCTGTGGTGGCGCAGTGATTTGATTTCAGCTTGGTATTACCCGACCCAGAGAACCTAGCTGTAATAACAAACTGCAGGGCCGACACAAAGACCTTAGCAGTCAAGAAGCGTAGTTAATCTGATATAACTATTACTACTACTGCTATTACTAAAACCAAGAATAAATAAAGTGTAAGGAGACCTTCAAAGTTAGTAGAGTAGTAAGGTCCACGAGGTGATGAATGTCTAAAATGCCCATGTGTATCCATCTGGTCCTCCTCACCTCCATATAAATCGTACTTTCTTCTTTTCTCTTTGTCACTCAGAATGGCAAAGGCGTTGCCAATCGCTGAAAAATACAAACTCAACTTATTTCTTAATCTAATAGCATTATTTTGAATGATTCCCTTTTCAGAATTTTCTCAAGGAATGATTCTCCCAAAGAAGGAAGAAACAACTAAGGCTGCTCTGAATAAGAAAAATTGAAAAAAATCAGCGTTTTTTTTTTACATAGTGAACCGAGTTTCATAGTAAACATAGTTTTCAAGAATCGCTAGTTATTTTTTTTTCTTCTTTTCTCTTTGTCACTCAGAACGGCAAAGTCGTTGCCAATCGCTGAAAAATACAAACCAAATTTAATTCTTAATCTAATAGTAACAATAAATCAATATTACTCATTTGTAGCTTTAAATTAGGTTTGCAAATAGACTAAAAAGGCCTGAAACATAAGTGATATTAAAAGCTTTTTTATTTCTTTTATTAAAAGCACAATAGAAATATCAAATTCAAATTGCCTTTAAGTACAATTGTTATTTGACCTTTTGTTACTTACTTACGCCAGCCAGCTTTACTTATTGTGATCTTACCTTCAGTAAAGAATTAATACACCAATCATTTAATGAAAAAGATATCCAAGTTTTGTATGTTTGTTTGCTGTATTTAAGAACGAGAATAAAGCAGGGATACCTTTTGTTATAAAGTTAAGTCAAACTGGTTTCTAAAAGAATTATCAAAAATTTGATAACCAATTTTTTCAGTTTTTTTTTTCGCTCTAATCTTTATTTCTAGGGAACACCCTTATTAAAACGACAAGCTATCATTTAATCGATTACTTATAAACAAAAACCCAAGAAAAAGAGCAAAATACGACATGTGGCATCTGAAAGACTGAAATAATAATTATAATATATTTCTAAACTTATTCAAATCACTCATAAATAATAAGTATATACAAAATATATTTGACTGAATTTCACACTTACCCTGAATAGCATAAATTGTCAACGATATAATTTGTCAAGTATTTTTAAGTATATTAAATATCTTGTGTTAAGTATTTGTTAATCTTATTAAGTATTTTTATTAAGTGTATGTATATTTTTACTGAACTTTCTTTTTTAACCGTTTTTGATTTGATGTTAATTACAAGTTGCAAGATTATTTAAATATTAATAAAATCCGCTGTGTATATTTACAGGGAAAGCAACAAACTAACTGAACCTTGAACCAGACACATTAGCTTTAAATATAATAACTACAATAAATGAAACTCTATTCCTTCTACCAATATTTGTCCCTAAAGACCCTCGCCTCGTTCTCAAGGAACAACAACTATTCAAACACAATATTTTGTAAAAATTGGTCCAAGATAACACTATTTCGTATTTTGCCCTCCAGTCTAAGCTTGTGGTCTTCATGTCAGGACATCAGTGCAACTATCTACAGACAGAACTGCAAAAGGCTCAGAGGGCTAAAAACAGAAACTTAGGGAGCTATCTTAGTTCGAAAAACAGGACCTCTTTGGGGACTATTCCGGGCCCACAACTCGATTTAAGAAAGTTAAGGGGAGGAAAGAATAAATAAAACAGAAAATCCGAATTGTCTTAAAGGGAAAAAACAGACGGAGCAGAAATTTGCTCTGATGAATTCCATAGCAAAATAAAGACTGGAAGTAATTTGCTTAGTTTTTATTTTAACTTTTGTTTTTATAGTTTAGACTTTTTCATCATCGTATAAAAAAAATTTAAATACATAAAATGAAATTAAACAATAGTAAAACATTTGAATTTTTAACAGTCTGCTGGGTACCCAGTGTTAAGGTGAATGGCCTATGTTTGGCACCCTTATCTGAGGTAGGCGTAAGGTAGGTGTAACCAAGCACAAATCAAGCATAGGGGAAATAGCCCTCCTCTCTATTATAGAAACTTCAAATTTCTCCCAACTGGACAAGGCCACAATTCCCTTAGCAACAACGCGGCTGAAAATGACCTCAAGTGACCATTTCAACGCATTGTTGTCAGTTACAGCTAATTGAGGAATCCCCGACAACAGTCTACTTCTTTTTCTCTTTCGACACCTTTTGCAATAACAGTGATGTGATCAGCCACCGTTATTTTTTTTTTTTTACTCTATCGTCTTTAGGGCGGTTTCGAGAGTATCTCCAACCTTCTGTCATGGCCTGTGCCACCTGCATCTCGACCATAATCTCCTTGCCATTCTTCTGCTGACCTTTGAATTTCTTCAACAACTCGTTGGCATCCAGCTCCATTGAACCAAAAGCTCTTTATTTCACTTATGAGATTTTTAGAGATCTGCAGAAATTGGAAATCTACCGCCTATCTTTGCAAACAAGTTTCCATAACCTGCTCCTCTTTCAGCAGCTCTTCTTCTTCCAAACCCTGTCACTCCTTCCCACTTATTTCCTTCGAGGCTTTTGTTCATCTAGGCAGGAATTAGTTTTTATTGCAGACTTTGCAGCCAGTTTTTTCGAATCTCCAGCACCAGGAACACCTAACGCACGCCCTCTGAATCTCCCCAGCTCATCCCTTACACACACGTTTCCATTCAAAATTTATTCATTCTTAAACTGTGTATTTTTGCTGAATATTCTCCTGGAAGGGTAAATATCGCAAACAACACTTGCAGACGAGATGAAATAATTAAAACTGTTTTACGACTACAAACAAGTTTATCTACCCTTGTTCCCCCTATCATTAATCCTTCCTGGCTTTGATTTAAATCCAGATAACTAGACCAATTGTCAGTTGGTCCACTAAAAAGTCTTTTTCTGTTGTAACAAATAACTTTCTGACAACATATAAAACACTGCGATGAAAAATCATTTCGGAATCTTATTGGGTACAAAAAAGTTAAAGCTTTTAAAAACTGCGAAGTCTCTTTGCTAAAAGCCCCCTTCAGAAGGAATCTCGTTGCCAAACAGTGATGCTTCAGAACATGAAGCACAAACTCTGAACACAGACATATTTCTTGACACACTCGACATAGCACTGAGAAGCACTAAAACTGAGCTACTTACAAGGTACATAAAAATTGCACCAACACGAACTACAATTACTTTAGGCGGTTAAACAGACCCCCTGAAAAAGAGAAAAAAGAATACTGATACCGTGTTGTGCGGCAGTAACTGTTTCAAAATTGTTCTGTCTTCTCGTGAGTGTGTTCGGGGGGGGGGGTACATTCGGGGGGAGGATACACATATGTTCTCAGGTTATTAGAATATTTTGTCTAAATTTTATAAAATCTTGTTGGCGGTTGTAGAGTGAGTCAAGTCCCAGTAATTCAAGGGCCTTTTTATAAGAAGTATAGCTTTCTCCCATCATAATTTTATAAGTGTATTTGCATGGCCTCAAAATCTTGGCTTAGTCGAGTTTAACTAGACGCTTGGGCCCCAAATTGGAAACACGTATTCTAGTACAGGCAGAACGTAAGCCATGTTGGCCAGTTTCATTGACAAACAATGCCTCTTTAATATCTTCAAGATAGGGGACACAATTTAGAAGTGTTGACCTCCTTCATAAATTTTTTTACTTAACACCCGCATTCTACCCCCCCCCCCCCCCAACGTCCTAAAGCTTGAACTTGTATGGAGGTTTTCTTAAGCTGTAAAGCTTGGGAAAAATGCATTCCAATAACCATTGCAACTAACTAAGATATGCTTTGTAAGCACTTCGAAACAAATTTCTAATTAACATGAGATAAACTTATAATTAGCATGATATAATTTTCCCAAGTGCTATATGGTTTCTTCATTAAACAAGGTTGCAGGATTCTTTGAATACCCTTTTAATCCTAAAACGTAAAAAGTGCGTTTCATTCAGCTTTTCAGGGATATAGTCTCTCACATCTAATACACTTAACAGGGGAGAACCCACTCTCTAAGCAGGTGTGAGAGAGGCCAGCATTCAGCTAGTTTTGAACAATTGAGCAGAGGGTCTGAATCCTTCCCGCACAACCCAAAGTCCGTCCTAGGAGCAATGTTGTGCTTCTAGAGCACCAGTCACGTGCCGACTTATATTGGCAAAATCCCTTCGGCCAATCATTACTGCTTATGACAAACAAAATTAACTTTGATTGGTCGAAAGTGAAAATGCTTAGACCAATGATGTCACGCTAGGCTCAAGTATGCAGTGAAATCAAATTTTGGGAAGCTGATGGTTGTAATTAATTCTACAACATTAATTAATACCCAACAGGAAATTGAGTAACTAACAAGACTAACCCTTAAACGCTTCGGCAGCTCCCGGTGTCTTATTTTTGTCAGGATGAAACTGAAGGGCTAGTTTTCTGTATGCCTTTTTTAAATCTAATTCACCGGCATCCTTTTGAACACCCAATACTTCATAGTAGTTTTTACATGCTTTAATCCTGAAATAAAAGAAATTTGAGGGAGAGGGAAAAAAACACTGCTTTGGTAAATTAAGATCCCAATGGTTCCATTTCCTGTTCAGTGTTTGTCACTAACTGATACTAACTTGCATCAAAGAAATAACCAGATTCTTTTCCATGGATGTATCACAGTGGATCCGCATTCCCTGAGCACTACAGTTTAGATACCAATACAGATATGAAAATTCGATTTATTTTTGGGACATAGGGCGCGGTAGCGATGCTAGCGGCTGGAGACAGGAAACTGGCATTGGTATCTAAGCTGTGGTCTGAATCTAAAAGTCGGAGCAATTCATAGCTTAGATACCAATAGTCCTAGGAGCTACGGTGTTCCCGCCTATGGTGTTGTAGTACGATCTACGCGTCGGAGCGCAGGCTTAGAGGACGCGTCAAGTTCAGAGCTCTGTACCAGAAGCTTCTCATGGGCAAGATAGGAGTTTTCATAACTGTATTGGTATCTAAGCTGTGCTGGGCACTTAACTTTACAGTAGGCTTTAAAGTATATTTCTGGCTTTTCTGCCCTTTTCATTGCACACCCCATACTTGTTATACAGTTTTACTAGCTAGACAAGAAGCAAAAACTGTTACTAGTACAAGTTCAAAACAAACATAGCTCTCCGCCTTTGGTTTGAATAAACAGCTGAACCTTTGAAGCTAGAAAATCAAACTTTTACAGAAAAATTGTGGAGCCATGAGAATGATCGCAGTCCATATCGATTACACAAAACTTATGAGCAAAGGGAGTATCATTCGCAATAAAACTGAACCATCAACCCAACTTATCTCACATTTCTACCTTATATAGAGCTATTTGTTCAGTTTAAAGACAAAAACACACAAGCACTTAATTATATATATATATATATATATATATATATATATATATATATATATATATATATATATATATATATATATATATATATATATATATATATATATATATATATATATATATATATATATATATATATATATATATATATATATATATATATATATATATATATATATATATATATATATATATATATATATATATATATATATATATATATATATATATATATATATATATATATATATATATAATTATATATATATATATATATATATATATATATATATATATATATATATATATATATATATATATATATATATATATATATATATATATATATATATATATATATATATATATATATATATATATATATATATATATAATATATATATATATATATATATATATATATATATATATATATATATATATATATATATATATATATATATATATATATATATATATATATATATATTATATATATATATATATATATATATATATATATATATATATATATATATATATATATATATATATATATATATATATATATATATATATATATATATATATATATATATATATATATATATATATATATATATATATATATATATATATATATATATATATATATATATATATATATATATATATATATATATATATATATATATATATATATATATATATATATATATATATATATATATATATATATATATATATATATATATATATATATATATATATATATATATATATATATATATATATATATATATATATATATATATATATATATATATATATATATATATATATATATATATATATACATATATATATGTGTGTGTTCAAGTACGAGTGTATGCTAAATATCCAAGCTATAAATGTGAGATAAGTTGGGCTTATCGTTCAAAGAATATATATGTTTGGATGACATGCTGTCTAAATTTTGATACATTTTAGCAGGATTTTCCAGCTTATCCTTGGGCGGGGGGGACAATGCTCAGGAATTTCACTTACCGTATACGTGGCTCTTTACTGGTGACTTAAAGCTATAGTGAAGACTTGAATGTAAAGTACCTACTTCAGTTCTGGCCTCAAATGGCCCTTATTTTATATACTGTAACGAATGCCCGAACTATCTGATTGTCCAAAACTACTACTACTACTACTACTACTACTACTAATAACTCACTGCAGCACCAAGCCGCCTGAGGCCAACACAGCTACGCACGCTCCTCCTCCAACCTAATCTATTTAAAGCCTCCCTCTTTACACCCTCCCAGGAAGTTCCCATTTCCTTTGAATCTTTATTTATGACATCCTCCCAACCCAGACAAGGATGACCTGCTTTCCGTGTAGCCCCAGACGGTTGGCCAAAAAGGACAATCTTCGGTAATCTGTAGCCATCTCAACCTTTCTTTCATTATAGCCCCAGAAAGTGGGATTGAACCACACTTTTCGTACAACCTACTGTTTGAAATACGGTCAGTCAGCCGGGTACCCAGAACAATCCGTAGGCAATTTCTCTGGAAAACATCTAGTAAATTTTCATCTGCTTTTCGGAGTGCCCATGCTTCAGAGCCATATTTGACCACTGTCATCACTGTAGCTACCAATATTCTAATCTTGGTTTGTAGACTTATCTTTCTATTCTTCCAAACTTTTTTTAACTGTGAAAAAACACCCTGGGCCTTAGCTATTCTACTTTTAACATCTTCACTGCTCCCACCATCTTTACTAATAATACTACCAAGATAACTGAAGCTCCCAACCTGATCAATCTTATCGTTACCTAATGTCACCTGTTCATCTTCACTTATTCCTAGCCTTAGTGACTTAGTCTTCTTAACATTAATTTTCAAGCCTATTTTAGCACCCTGAACTCGTAAAACCTCTAAAAATTCATTAATTTTGCTCACACTTTCATCTAATATGCTTAAATCATCAGCATAATCGAAGCCCAGGAGCGTTCTTCCTCCCCATTTGATTCCATGGTCTCCAATTGCCTTTCCTGTGCTCCTTAAGACGAAGTCCATGAAAATGATCCATATAAAGGGGGATAGAACACAACCCTGCTTAACTCCTGATTTAATACAAAACCAGTTGCTAACCTCATTTCCTACCTTAACGGCAGCAGTATTATTCTCGTACATAGCGCAAATCACTTTAATGTATTTTTCAGGTATACCATATAACGGCAAGACCTTTGTTAACGCTGTTCTATCAACAGAATCGAAAGCTTGTTCATAATCGATAAAACTGAGGACCAAAGGTGTTTGACAACGAAGGGACTTCTCAATTATTAACCTAAGAGTGAAAACATGGTCAACACATCCTCTACCTTTTCTAAAACCGCATTGTTCTTCCCTTAAAACTTTGTCTACAGCATGTCTCAGTCTAAAAAGTATCATATTACTCAGTAATTTGCTACCTACAGAGACCAGACTAATGCCTCGATAATTACGACACTCACTCTTGTCACCTTTCTTATACAGTGGTTTAATTAAGGTTTTCCTAAAATCATTGGGTACTTCCCCTTTTTCAAAAATCATGTCCATAATCTTCAGTAGCTTATTCCTAACCTCAGAGCCACCATATTTAAGAAACTCATTAATCATACTATCAGCACCTGAGGCCTTATTATTTTTTAATCCTTTTAGTACTGTCGCTAATTCTTCCTCACTAAACAAATCTTCCTTCACATCCAAGGGATCAAAAACTTTTTCATTTTCATCTAT
>NW_027062638.1:706191-741714 GCF_032884065.1 Artemia franciscana | reverse complement strand
ATGTTGCATGTTCAAGAGTCGGTAAACCTGACAATCTATTTATATGCAAAGACAATGGGACAGCAAAGAATGTTGTATATTCGCAAGTTTTATATATATATATATATATATATATATATATATATATATATATATATATATATATATATATATATATATATATATCTATATTCACAGGTGGGACATAGGGACACAACTACAATGGCGCGTAACTATTATGGCGCGTAACGACTTACGCGCGCGGGGGGGCTTGGGGGGGGCGCGAAGCGCCCCCACCAACTAGGTGTTGGGGTGGCGCGAAGCGCCACCCCAACAGCTAGTATATATATATATATATATATATATATATATATATATATATATATATATATATATATATATATATATATATATATATATATATATATATATATATATATATATATATATATATATATATATATGTTTTTTAACAACATAAAACTTGCGAATATACAACATTCTTCGCAGTCCCATTGTCTGAGCAAATAAACAGATTGTCAGGTTTACCGACTTTTTGAACATGCAAAATATAATTGTCCATGGGGAAAACAAACTGTAATCAGATCTATACCTTATTATTCTAATGATTAACCTTGAGCATTGTTGATGGTGATTGCTAATCGAACATTCCCTGTGTCCCCCGTCGTCATTTATATATCCCCCCTGGTGCCCCCCGGCGTCCCCGTTGTAGTTGTGTCCCTGTGTCCCGGTCGTCCATTTATATTCCCCGTGTCCCGGTCTGTGATTTCGTCAGTCGACAAACATGACGTGAGTCGACAAACAACTTCATGATTGCATAATGCTCAATCCTTATAATGACATCAGTCGACAAACATGCATGAAGTCAGTCAACACACAAAAAACAAACAACTTATTTTTATATATATATACTAGCTGTTGGGGTGGCGCTTCGCACCACCCCAACACCTAGTTGGTGGGGCACTTCGCGCCCCCCAAGCCCCCCCGCGTGCGTAAGTCGTTACGCGCCATATTAGTTATGCGCCATTGTAGTTGTGTCCCTGTGTCCCACCTATGAATATAGATAGATTTATATATGTGTTTCAAACTACGTAAAAATTGCGAATAAACAACATTCTTGGCTTTCCCATTGTCTGTGCATATACAAAGCCGTATGTACTAATAATGACGTCATATGCAAACGCTCTTTTTACAAACAAACAAACATGCATCCACACAACTCGTTTTTATATAGATAGATAGATAGATAGATACAATACAAATTAACTGCGTAAAAACTTGCGAATATACAACATTCTTCGCTGTCCAATTGTCGCTGCATATAAATACATTGTCAGGTTTACCGACCCTCGAACATGCAACGTACAATTGTCCATGGGAAAAACAATCAGTATTAAGATCTATACCACATTTTTCTAATGATTGACCTTGAGCTTTGTTAATGGTGATTGCAAATACTAATCGAATTGGGAATTGCAATCTTTTAAATTGAAAAAGCAGATCCGTTGGAATCATGGGAATGCGAGGAATAAGAACAGCCTCACCCTCATAAGGCCCTGTCAAGATTGTGGCCTCTAATAGGTTTTCCATTGTTTTTTACGGCAAGTCGCGTGCCATTGCAAAGTTTTGGTGGGTTGATATTTCTTAAAAGTATTATTGGTACGCCTATTTTTAGTTGTAGCACGTGTGGTGGAAACCCTGAAGGATCTATGGAATTTAAAAATTCAGATGGATAATTAACCGCTTCATTTGGTTCCAAAACTGTGTCGACTGACTTGTAAAGGACTGCCTGGTCTTGAATCTCGGTCAAAACAATATTGTTGATTTCGTGGACGTCTATATTTTTGGGTGCGAGAATCGCTCTTTCACTTAGCCATTTATTATTTTTATAATTTTTTAGAATATTCGGAAATACTTTTTCAATCAATTCATTTTTGGACGTCACTAAATTACAGAAATCAGCAGGTAGTTGTATACGTCCTGAAATTGAGTCTACTGTTTGACCAGAGTCATCGTTTTGCAATCGGACACGCATATTTGTAGTTAATTTTAATATTTTTACGTGTGCCCATAAATTAGAATTTTTTAGGCAAGCATTCATTTCGTCTGCAGGAGTTAAACTACGTAAAAATTGCGAATATACAACATTCTTGGCTTTCCCATTGTCTCTGCATATACAAAGCCGTATGTACTAATAATGACATCATATGCAAACGCTCTTTTTACAAACAAACAAACATGCATACACACAACTCGTTTTTATATAGATAGATAGATAGATAGATACAATACAAATTAACTGCGTAAAACTTGCGAATATACAACATTCTTCGCTGTCCAATTGTCGCTTCATATAAATAGATTGTCAGGTTTACCGACCCTCGAACATGCTACGTACAATTGTCCATGGGAAAAACAATCAGTATTAAGATCTCTACCACATTTTTCTAATGATTGACCTTGAGCTTTGTTAATGGTGATTGCAAATACTAATCGAATTGGGAATTGCAATCTTTTAAATTGAAAAAGCAGATCCGTTGGAATCATGGGAATGCGAGGAATAAGAAAAGCCTCACCCTCATAAGGCCCTGTCAAGATTGTGGCCTCTATTAGGTTTTCCATTGTTTTTTTTTACGGCAAATCGCGTGCCATTGCAAAGCTTTGGTGGGTTGATATTTCTTAAAAGTATTATTGGTACGCCTATTTTTAGTTGTAGCACGTGTGGTGGAAACCCTGAAGGATCTATGGAATTTAAAAATTCAGATGGATAATTAACCGCTTCATTTGGTTCCAAAACTGTGTCGACTGACTTGTAAAGGACTGCCTGGTCTTGAATCTCGGTCAAAACAATATTGTTGATTTCATGGACGTCTATATTTTTGGGTGCGAGAATGGCTCTTTCACTTAGCCATTTATTATTTTTATAATTTTTTAGAATATTCGGAAATACTTTTTCAATCAATTCATTTTTGGACGTCACTAAATTAGAGAAATCAGCAGGTAGTTGTATACGTCCTGAAATTGAGTCTACTGTTTGACCAGAGTCATCGTTTTGCAATCGGACACGCATATTTGTAGTTAATTTTAATATTTTTACGTGTGCCCATAAATTAGAATTTTTTAGGCAAGCATTCATTTCGTCTGCAGGAGTTAAACTACGTAAAAATTGCGAATATACAACATTCTTGGCTTTCCCATTGTCTCTGCATATACAAAGCCGTATGTACTAATAATGACATCATATGCAAACGCTCTTTTTACAAACAAACAAACATGCATACACACAACTCGTTTTTATATAGATAGATAGATAGATAGATACAATACAAATTAACTGCGTAAAACTTGCGAATATACAACATTCTTTCGCTGTCCAATTGTCGCTGCATATAAATAGATTGTCAGGTTTACCGACCCTCGAACATGCAACGTACAATTGTCCATGGGAAAAAACAATCAGTATTAAGATCTATACCACATTTTTCTAATGATTGACCTTGAGCTTTGTTAATGGTATTGCAAATGCTAATCGAATTGGGAATTGCAATCTTTTAAATTGAAAAGGCAGATCCGTTGGAATCATGGGAATGCGAGGAATAAGAACAGCCTCACCCTCAAAAGGCCCTGTCAAGATTGTGGCCTCTATTAGGTTTTCCATTGTTTTTTTTACGGCAAATCGAGTGCCATTGCAAAGCTTTGGTGGGTTTATATTTCTTAAAAGTGTTATTGGTACGCCTATTTTTAGTTGTAGCACGTGTGGTGGAAACCCTGAAAGATCTATGGAATTTAAAAATTCAGACGGATAATTAACCGCTTCATTTGGTTCCAAAACTGTGTCGACTGACTTGTAAAGGACTGCCTGGTCTCGAATCTTGGTCAAAACAATATTGTTGATTTCGTGGACGTCTATATTTTTGGGTGCGAGAATCGCTCTTTCATTTAGCCATTTATTATTTTTATAATTTTTTAGAATATTCGGAAATACTTTTTCAATCAATTCATTTTTGGACGTCACTAAATTACAGAAATCAGCAGGTAGTTGTATACGTCCTGAAATTGAGTCTACTGGTAGCTTTCCGTTTCCAATTGTCAGCAATTGATCTGAAAATGTTTGACCAGAGTCATTGTTTTGCAATCGGACACGCATATTTGTAGTTAATTTTAATATTTTTACGTGTGCCCATAAATTAGAATTTTTCAGGCAAGCATTCATTTCGTCTGCAGGAGTTGATCTAGGTATTATAGGTAATGTTTGCCTGAAATCTCCCGCAAGCAATATTAATGTGCTGCCAAAGGGTTTCGACTTCCCTCTCAAATCTTTCAAGCATTGATCCAGAGCCTCGAGCGATTTTTTGTGTGCCATTGTGCACTCATCCCAAATAATAAGTTTGCATTGCTACAATACTTTACCCATCCCAGATGATTTGGAAATATTGCACGTGGGAGTTTCTGTAGAATGCAAATTCAGAGGCAATTTCAAAGCGGAATGAGCAGTTCTTCCACCAGGCAGCAATGTTGCGGCTATTCCGGACGACGCAATTGCCAACGCTATATCATTTTTTGATCGAATTGATGCCAGAATCAGTTTTATCACAAATGTTTTACCAGTACCTCCTGGCGCATCCAAAAAGAAAATTTCTCCAACGTTGTTATCGACACAATGCATTATCGTATCATAAATGTCTTTTGGTTCCGACGTTAACTTGGAAATGTTATTTTGTACATACTACAATAGATCACTCGTACTGTAACTTTGTTCACGATCCAATTCTACACATGTCGAAACAGCAGCGATACGGTTAGGTGAAGGCATTCCCAAATCCTGAAGAGGTTTGTTTGCCATACGTGCGCACAAATCTTCTATAATAACTAAAGTGTAGTTATAAATTTCTGATGTAAAATCAAAAGTCATATCTGACGTCTCTAACTGTTTTCGATGGAGTATATCTTCGGACATTTTTGACTTATATTTTTCCCATAACTCTGTAGGAGCTGATGGAGAGCAAGTTGTTAAAATGATGCCAAACAATGCAAGAATTTGAGTTGGGGTTGACGTTTCGAACGCGTCATTGATGCAGTTATCCCAGTGTTGGTCATTCTCCAATAAATTCAGAGCTTGGCATACACTACGGTAAGTGTCATGTATAGTACCGTTTACAGTTCTCAAATACTCAAAGGATGTCGGACCGGGTACATTCACCAAAAGCAGGCGTAGAAAGAAGCATTCATGTTGATTGGGGTGAACGGTGTAGAGTCTTCCTATCGTGGTATCTTTGAAGATGGTAGGTTGGCCGTCGACTGACTTACCCTGTTTTCGACGTTCAAATACTTTATTTTTAGTATTCCACGTGTAATACGAAGGCACTTCAGTATACAGCAGTTTTTTTTGCAAAAGAATCATTTTTGCAAAGCGAAAAAAAAGCTGTTAATGTTGTATCCGGTGGATTCAGGACTCTTTGTTGCACCTTGGTTTCTGTGAAATAAACACGTTGACCATTCTGTAAATGTACCGCTAAGTGAACAACAGATGGACTACGTTCATGTATCGGAAATGAAAGAATTCGCCAAACAGCTTCATTACTGCTTATGTATCTTCCAGCCTGATATTGTACGATTTCGTCGAAATCTTTGATTTCGGGCTGCAAGCCAAAAACTGCCATGTCACTGCCTTTGTTGACGTATTTACATATGTATTTGATTGCCTTTACGGAGTTACAGTATTCAACGTTTATGTGTGCATTAAATGTTTTTGATAATAATGGGGAATATGGAACAACCCACTGGTTATCTACTTCGATGGTGGTACCGTTACGCTTCTTTATTATTGCTGTTTTACTGCCATCTTCAGTAGATCTTCTTCTATATAGTGGGTAACCATCATTGCCAGTAATTGTGTTTGATACTAAAAGTCGAGGATATTGCTTTGTGCACCTTCCTTTGGCCATGCATGGTGAATTTTCGTTCAGTGCACCGCAAGGTCCATGTATCATATTTTTTACAATAATATCATGTAACCCCTTATCGACATTTTTATCAGGTATTTCAGCGGAAATCACATCATCAATTTCGTTCGAAGTAATTTTTTTATGTAGCCAGATTAGTATATGTGCGTGTGGCAAACCTCGTTTTTGCCATTCCACTGAGTACATCCAGCATCGCACTGACCCAAACACTTCAAGTTTTACTATGTAGTTTATCAGTGATTTCAACTTTTGCCGGAAGACACGGGCCGTAATGTCAAGCCTATGAAGTAAAAGCTGCAGTATCTCGTCCCAAGATTGATTACATGTAAATGTAATAAATAAATCTGGACGACCATAGAGACGAACATACGCAATAGCATCTTGAGCATATTCATGCATATGACTGGGACTGCCAGCATATGACGAAGGTAAAATTGTTAATCTTCCAACGTTTGTGGTATTACCGTCATTTATAACTGCATCTCGCAAATGAATGTATTGTTCAGAGCGGAGCTTGGTCTGATTCAGGCGGATATATTGCAAACGTTCTGATTCAATTTTAGCATACATATCAACGACAAATTGGTGAAACAATTCACGGCATTTTAAAATATTATTTTCTTCATCCTGCCGAATCATTAGTCTATAGGAATAATAATGCATTGCACTGCATTTCTTATTCATTTCTTTGTTAGTGGCTGGATTCATCAATTTAATATTAAAGTGATAGCCGTCGGCTCCATCCCAAAAAATGATAGGATATTGTAGGGCATCGTAGCATCGATGAGTTTCAGCAATTCTTAACAACTGATCGTTTCGCTTATGAAGAATAATATCTCGAGGTAAAAACTGATCACCGACCATAACGATTGCCACTTCGTCGATAGTTGGAGCATTGTATCTACGCACATGTTGGCCAGGAGGCGTTTTGTCAGCGGAAATAACAATTTTAAGCGTATCAGTAGGCATCAAATCGATGGCTGTTTTGAACAGACGCACTAAATTATTATTTTCGTGGAAAAGATGTTGCAATTGGGAAACGATTGTCCTTTCAACGTTGGGAGAAATTTCGCAACGTGCATTCAATTCAGAATTTCTATCACTGATGAAGTACAATTGTAAAAATTTATTATTCTCGCCTGAGAATGGTAGAAGGGACCCTGCTCTATGATAAATTTGCCCTTTTACTTTGAAAGTAGACATAAATTGATCTGGATTTTCGATTTGGGCTCCAAACGACGTCATTTGGAAACATGAGTTGTATTTTCTGAATTTTGACAAAAAACGCTTAGATTCTGACGTAGTTCCAGTAAGGAAAGTCTTCAATGGCTCTGGTGGTGCAGCCAATAGAGGAAGTTTAACTTTTCCTGAGGCGCAACACATTCCCATTGATTCACCATTGAATTTCAAGGCCTTGCAATAGGGACAAATTTTAGACATTGTCCCGATTTGAACACATCTACTCAAGCTATAATCATCGACTGGGTTGTACCTGAATGCCAGGCGATAACTTTCAGGTTGCTCTGATTCCTCGGAACGCTTTCTTTTCTTACTTTCTCTATCAGCAGCAAGCCTGATTTCTTGCTGTTCTTGTGATTCCTCGGCACGCTTTCTTTTCTTACTTTCTCTATCAGCAGCAAGCCTGATTTCTTGCTGTTCTTGTAATTCCTCGGCACGCCTTCTTTTTTCACTTTCTCTTTTAGCAGCAAGTCTGCTTCCGCGTTGCTCTGGTAGTTCCTCGGCACGCTTTCTGTTCTTTCTTTCTCTATCAGCCTCAAGCCTGTTTCCTTGCTGTTCTTTTGATTCCTCGGCACGCTTTCTGTTCTTTCTTTCTCTATCAGCCTCAAGCCTGTTTCCTTGCTGTTCTTTTGATTCCTCGGCACGCTTTCTGTTCTTTCTTTCTCTATCAGCCTCAAGCCTGTTTCCTTGCTGTTCTTTTGATTCCTCGGCACGCTTTCTTTTCTGACTTTCTCTATCAGCAGCAAGTTTTTTGGCATAGACTCTTTGAGCATCTTCATCGGCTTTTGCCATTGTAAGTTCATCAGTCATTTTAAACTTAAACATTAATAGATTTCTACGTGAATATATGTCTTAAATATCTTGAATGACGTCACCGTCAAAGCAAAAATGATATTTTTATATATATAGATGACGTCACCGTCAAAGCAAAAATGACGACAACTAACTTCATGACGTCAGTCAACACAGAAACATGACGTCACCTGACAGACAGACAGACACACAGACAGACAACTTATTTTTATATATATAGATAGATAGATAGAAGATATATATATATATATATATATATATATATATATATATATATATATATATATATATATATATATATATATATATATATATATATATATATATATATATATATATATATATATATATATATATATATATATATATATATATATATATATATATATATATATATATATATATATATATATATATAAAATATCTCGAGGTAAAACCTGATCACCGACCATAACCATTGCCGCTTCGTCGATAGTTGGAGCATTGTATCTTCGCATAAGTTCGCCAATAGGCGTTTTGTCAGCGGAAATAACAATTTTATGCGTATCAGTAGGCATCACATCGATTGCTATTTTGAACAGGCGCACTAAATCATTTTTTTCGTGGAAAAGATGTGGCAATTGGGAAACGATAGACCTTTCAACGTCGGGAGAAATTTCGCAACGTGCATTTAATTCAGAAGTGCTATCACTGATGAAGTACAGTTGTAAAAATTCATGATTCTCACCTGAGAATGGTAGAAGAGACCCTGTTCTATGATAAATTTGCCCTTTTACTTTGAAAGTATGGATAAATTTACCTCGATTTTCTATTTGGGCACCAAACGACGTCATTCGGAAACGTGAGTTATATTTTCAGTTATATTTTCAATTATATTTTCTGATGTTTAACAAAAAAAAAACGCTTAGACTCTGACGTAGTCCCAGTAAGCAAAGTCGTCAATGGCTCTGGTGGTGCAGCCAGTTGAGAAAGTTTAACTTTTCCTGAAGCGTAACACATTCCCATTTTTTCACCATTAAATTTCAAGGCCTTTGACATAGACCCGATTTGAAGACATCTACTCAAGCTATAATCATCGACTGGGCTGTACCTGAATGCCAGGTGATAATTATCAAGTTGCTCTTGTGATTCCTCGGCACCTTATCTCTTTGAGCCTCAAGCCTGTTTTCACGTTGTTCTTGTGATTCCTCGGCATGATTTTTTGGTAATTTCTCTTTTAGCCGCGAGCCTATTTTCACGTCGTTCTTGTGATTCCTCGGCACGATTTTTTTGGTAAATTCTCTTTGAGACGCAAGCCTATTTTCACGCTATTCTTGTGATTCCTCGGCACGCTTTCTTTTCTATTTCTCTATTTGCCGCAAGCCTTTTGGCATTAACTCTTTGAGCAGCTTCCTTGGCTGTTTCTTCTACCATTGTAGGATTTATACTAAAATTTCTTTTTGAATTAACTCTTTGAGCAGCTTCCTCGGCTGTTTCTTTCGACATTGTAGGATTTATACTGAAATTTCTCTTTAAATCGCCCCCTTATATACTTATAATGACGTCATATACAAAAGCCTTTGACGTCATATATAAAGCCTTATATACTTATAATGACGTCATACGCGGACAAAAACACAAACATACAACTTATTAAAAAAAAATTACAAAATTTACATACAACCTAAGCAAAAAAAATAAATAAAGAAGAAAACGAAAACTAAAAAAGAAGAAAAAACAAAAAAAATAAAAGGTAAAAAACTAAAAAACAAAAAAAAAGAAAAAAAGAAGAAACTAAAAAAAGAAAAACTAAAAAATAAAAAAATAAAAAAAGTAAAACTAAAAAATAAAGAAGAAAAAGAAAACTTAAAAAAGTAGAAAAAACTAAAAAAGGGTAAAAAACAAAAAAACTTGTTACCAGAGGATCCAAACAGCCCACCCGGTTCAGGAATTTCTAGGCTGTTCCTAAGGATATTCAAAGCAATGTGTATGTCTTGTCGAGTTCTTTGTAGTTTAGATAACATTACAAGATCATATGTTCTTAAAAGGTCTTTATCTAGAGAATCTCAATTTGTTTCTAATTCTTTATTTTACCATATATGAAGAAGGACGATCTCGGGTCCTGTGAGAGCATGAGGGCACGAGGAGTGGTAAGCGGAGCAGTACTAAGAATAGAAGTAGCCAGAGCATTAGGAGTTGGGCTAGTAGTAGGAATAGAAGTAGTGGAATTGTAATAGTAGTTGCTGGTGCTGTAGGAATAGCTGTTGAAATGGGAGTAGTAGGAGCATTAGTAGTAATTGCAGTTGTAGAAAAAGAAGCTGGGATTGCAGTAGTAGTAATAGGAGAAGCAGTAGTAGTAGTGGCAGCGATTGAAATAGGAATCGCGATTGCAGTACTAGCAATAGGAGGAAGAAATATCAGTAGGAAGAGCAGTAGAATTGGGAGTAGTCAGAACAGTAGAAGAAGGGAAAGTTATTGGAACGGGAGTCGGAAGAGGAGTATCGAAGAAACTCAGTTCCCTGTTGTTAAGGAAGCCTAGTTTCATATCAAAGTAAGTGGCTATGATCTGGAAGCTAATACACAAGCTGCAATTATGTAATACAGCATTGCGCTTACAGTCCAAGACACCCAGCGGCAAAATAAAGACAAGAGCTAAGGCCTCATATGGCACTTGTGACGAGGCGAGAAGAGCTAAGAGCCAAGAGATCACATGGTATGAGCTCTAACAAAATTCTATGAATCAATAGATTGATTTAAAAGGGAAAATAAGAGGCTTAATGCCGGTCAGGATTTAAAATAAGAGCTCTGAGTCACGATGTCCTTCTAAATATCAAAATTCATTAAGATCCGATCACCCACTCGTAAGTTATAAATACCTAATTGTTTCTGATTTTTCCTCTACATTTAGCCCCCCAAATGGTCGAATCTGGGAAAACGACTTTATCAAGTCAAATTATGCAGCTACCTGACACGCCTACCAATTTTCATCGTCCAAGCACGTCCAGAAGCACCAAACTCGCCAAATCACTGAACCCCTCCCCCCTCCCCCCCCCAAAGATAGCGAATCCAGTACGATTCTGTCAATCACGTATCAAGGAAATTTGTTTATTCTATCCACCAAGCTTCATCCCGATTCCTCCACTCCAAGTGTTTTTCCAAGATTTCCCCCTCAAACTCCCCCCAATGTCAAAAGATCTGGTCAGGATTTGAAATAAGAGCTCTGAGACATGAATTCCTTTTAAAAATCAAATTTCATTACGATCCGATCATCTACTCGTAAGATAAAAATACCCCTATTTTCATGTTTTCCAAGAATTCCGGTTTCCCCCTCCAACTCCCCCGAATGTCACAGGATCTGGTGGGAATTTGAAATTAGAACTGGAAAGCACAAGATCCTTCTAAATATCAAATTTCATTAAGATCTGGTCACCCTTTCGTAAGTTACAAATACCTCAATTTTCAAAATTACCCCCCCCCCCCCCAATTCCACCAAAGAGAGCAGATCCGGTCCAGTTATGTCAGTCACATATCTTAGATATGTTTGAAATAAGGATTTGAAATAAGAGCTCTGAGAAATGAATTCCTTCTAAAAATCAAATTTCATTAAGATCCGATCATCTATTCGTAAGATAAAAATACCCCAATTTTCACGTTTTCCAAGAATTCCGGTTTCCCCCTCCAAGTCCCCCCAATGTCACAGGAATTTAAAATTAGAACTTTAAAGCACAAGATATCTCTAAATATCAAATTTCATTAAGATCTGGTCACCCTTTCGTAAGTTACAAATACCTCAATTTTCAAATTAGCCCCCCCCCCCCCAATTCCACCAAAGAGAGCAGATCTGGTCCGGTTATGTTAGTCAAGTATCTTAGACAGGTTTCTATTCTTCCCATCCAGTTTCATCCTGATATCACTGCTTTAAGTATTTTCTACGATTCTGGTCACCCCAACTGCCCCCCCCCAATTGCGCTTGATCCGGTTGAGATTTAAAATAAGAGATCTGAGTTAAGAGGTCCTAAATATGAAGTTTCATGAAGATCCGATTACTCATTCGTAAGTTAAAAATACGTCATTTTTCTTATTTTTCTGAATTACCCCCCCCCCCCCCCCAATAGAGCGGATCCGTTTCAATTATGTAAATCACATATGTAAACTTCTGCTTATTTTTCCCACCAAGTTTCATCCCGATCCCTCCACTCTAAGTGTTTTCCAAGTTTAGGTTTCCCCCTCCCAACTCCCCCCCCCCAATGCCACCAGATCCAGTCGGGTTTAAAATAAGAGCACTGAGCCACAATACCCTTCTAAATATCAAATTTCATTGAGATCCGATCACCCGTTTGCAAGTCAAAAATACCTCATTTTTTCTAATTTTTCAGAAATAACCCCCCCCCCATCAATTACCCCAAAGAGAGCGGATCCGTTCCGTTTATGTCAATCATGTATCTAGGACTTGTGTTTATTTTTCCCACCAAGTTTCATCCAAATCCCTCCACTCTAAGTGTTTTCCAAGTTTTACATTTCCCCCTCCCAACTCCCCCCAATGTCACCAGATCCGGTCGGGATTTAAAATAAGAGCTCTAAGATACGATATCCTTCTAAAGATCAAATTTCATTGAGATCCGATCACCCGTTCGTAAGTTAAAAATACCTCATTTTTTCTAATTTTTCAGAATTACCCCCCCCCCCCCCAACTACCCCAAAGAGAGCGGATTCGTTCCGATTATGTCAATCATGTATCTGGGACTTGTGCTTATTTTTCCAATCAAGTTTCGTCCCGATCCCTCCACTCTAAGTGTTTTCCAAGATTTTAGGTTCCCCCCTCCAACTCCCCCAAACGTCATCAGATCCAGTCGGGATTTAAAAAATAGCTCTGAGACAGAATATCATTCCAAACATCAAATTTCATTAAGATCCCATCACCCGCTCATAAGTTAAAAATACTTCATTTTTTTATTTTTTCCGAATTAACCGGCCCCCCACTACCCCCCAGATGGTCAAATCGGGAAAACGACTATTTCGAATTTAATCTGGTCGGGTCCCTGATACGCTTGCCAAATTTCATCGTCCTAGTTCACCTGGAAGTGCCTAAAGTAGCAAAACCGGGACCGACAGAGACAGACCGACAGAATTTGCGATTGCTATATGTCACTTGGTAAATACCAAGTGCCATAAAAATGACCAACAAAGAAAAATGACCAACTAATGACAAAACAAAGAAACAGAGAACTCTATCCGCAACAAAAAATGCATTTCACGGAAATTTCGCACGTGACAATACTAAAGCCTTAGGTTTTTCTGAGCTTGTATATCTTGGATATAAATAGAAAGACAAAATTAACTTTGCAGTTAAATTCGTACGGAAAAAATTACGAACTAACTAAATACCACTTACGTGAAACTCGTTTATTGGACTTAGCTGAATATGAGGAAAAACAACGATGAGGAATCGCTTTTCTTCGCTATAAATGACATTTATGAGATGGAAGGCCTATTTATCTATATAACGGAATATCAGGAGGGGTATTTAGATTTACCCACTTACATAAGCAAATTCAGTCCCTTGGCAGAATGCAATGCATACACAATGTTAAAAAAATATTAAAAAGCTACCGTAGTCCTGAAAATTACGATTTTGCCAGAGAACATACTGGTAAACATCTTTAAATAAGATATCTATATATATAAAAATAAGTTGTCTGTGTGTGGATCTGTGGATGGATCAGGTGACGTCATGTTTGTTCGCATATGACGTCTGAATTATTTCACACTAATACAAAAGAAGAAAAAAACTAAAAAAGGTAAAAACTACAAAAAAAACTAAAAAGAAAAAAAAATAAAAAAGCTAAAAAACTAAAAAAAACTAAAAAAAGGTAAAAATCTAATAACTAAAAAAAAACTGAAAAAAATAAAAAAAGGCAAAAACTACAAAAAAATAAAACTAATAAAAAAACTAAAAAAGCTAAAAAACTAAAAAAACTAAAAACAACTAAAAAAAGGTAAAAAACTAAAAAAAACTAAAAACTAAAAAAGAAAAAAACTAAAAAAAAGAAAAAAACTGAAAAATAAAAGAGAAAAAGAAAACTAAAAAAATATGAATAAATATATATAAAAATAAGTTGTTTGTGGGTTATGTCTGTCTGTCTGTCTGTCGAGTGACGTCGTGTTTGTCCGCATATGACGTCTGAATTATTTCACACTAATACAAAAGAAGAAAAAAACTAAAAAAGGTAAAAACTACAAAAAAAACTAAAAAGAAAAAAAACTAAAAAAGCTAAAAAACTAAAAAAAACAAAAAAAAGGTAAAAAACTAAAAACTAAAAAAAACTAAAAAAAGGCAAAAACTAAAAAAAAACTAAAAACTAATAAAAAAACTAAAAAAGCTAAAAAACTAAAAAAACTAAAAAAACTAAAAAAAGTAAAAAACAAAAAAAAAACTAAAAACTAAAAAAGAAAAAACTAAAAAAAAGGAAAAAACTGAAAAATAAGAGAAAAAGAAAACTAAAAAAATATTAATAAATATAAAAAATATAAATATAAATATAATATAAATTAGCAATCAACAAAGCACCGAGACACAAATGACGACCGGGACACAGGGAGTATAAATGACGACCAGGACATAAGTAAAAAAAAAACTAAAAAAACTAAAAAAATGGTAAAAACTACAAAAAAACTAAAAACTAATAAAAAAACTAAAAAATCTAAAAATCTAAATAAACTAAAAAAGAAAAAAAAGAAAAAAGGAAAAAAATAAAGGAGAAAAACAAAACTAAAAAACGAATGTATATACAGACCGGGACACCGGGATACAAATGACGACCGGGACACAGGGAATATAAATGACGACCGGGACACAGGGACACAACTACAATGGGGACGCCGGGGGGCACAGGGGGATATAAATGACGACCGGGACACCGGGACACAAGGAATATAAATGACGCCCGGGACACTCAAAGAGAAATCACAGACTGGAACACCGGGACACAAATGACGACCGGGACACAGGGAATATAAATGACGACCGGGACACAGGGACATAACTACAAAGGGGACGCCGGGGTGCACAGGGGGATATATAAATGACGATGGCGACTCAGGGAATGGTCGATTAGCAATCACCATCAACAAAGCTCAAGGGCAATCATTAGAATCATGAGGTATAGATCTGAATACGGATTGTTTTCCCATGGACCATTATATGTTGCATGTTCAAGAGTCGGTAAACCTGACAATCTATTTATATGCACAGACAATGGGACAGCAAAGAATGTTGTATATTCGCAAGTTTTACGTAGTTAAAAACATATATATATATATATATATATATATATATATATATATATATATATATATATATATATATATATATATCTATATTCACAGGTGGGACATAGGGACACAACTACAATGGCGCGTAACTAATATGGCGCGTAACGACTTACGCACGCGGGGGGGGTTGGGGGTTGGGGGGCGCGAAGCGCCCCCACCAACTAGGTGTTGGGGTGGCGCGAAGCGCCACCCCAACAGCTAGTTATATATAAAGGATTGGTATAGTTCGATTTAAATTGCGACATTGGTATCACCGATGTAAAGACACATGGAACCTAGTAAAACACAATCCAAGGCATATAGCAACAAAAAGTAAATTTAATACAAGCATCTTCTAAAAAGATGCTTTTTTGAGGTATGGTGTCTTATTTGACTTAATTGCCGGACTGATTTCCTGAGGTTAGTCAAACAGTTCGTGGTAACGAACTGTAGTAAGGAGCGACCCGGCTCAATAGTAATCAAAACTCTAAAAAATTGAATTTTGATATCAATAGCTACATCAAAAGAATCGCATTTTAATGCTGATTTTAAATATATAAGTTTCATCAAGTTTAGTTTTACCCATCAAAAGTTAAAAGCCTGAGGAAATTGGCATTATTTAAGAAAATAGGGGGAAACACCCCCTAAAAGTCGTAGAATCTTAACGAAAATGACACTATCGGATTCAGAGTATCAGAGAACCCTACTGTAGAAGTTTCAAGCTCCTATCTACAAAAATGTGGAATTTTGTATTTTTTGCAAGAAGACAAATCACGGGTGCGTGTTTTTTTTTTTTTTTTTTTTTTTTTTTTTTTTTTTTTTTTTTTTTTTTTTCCCAGGGGTCATCGTATCGACCAAATGGTCCTAGAATGTCGCAAGAGAGCTCATTCTAACGGAAATGAAAAGTTCTAGTGCCCTTTTTAAGTGACCAAAAAATTGGAGGGCATCTAGGCCCCCTCCCACGCTCATTTGTTTCCCAAAGTCAACAAATCAAAATTTTGAGATAGCCATTTTGTTCAGCATAGTCGAAAACCATAATAACTATGTCTTTGGGGATGACTTACTCCCCCACAATCCCTGGGGGAGGGGCTGCAAGTTACTAACTTTGACCAGTGTTTACATATAGTAATGGTTATTGGGAAGTGTACAGACGTTTTCATGGGGATTTTATTTTGTTTCGGGGTGGGGCTGAGGGGAGGGGGCTATGTTGGAGGATCTTTCCTTGGAGGAATCTGTCATTGGGGAAGAAAAATTCAATGAAAAGGGCGCAGGATTTTCTAGCATTACTAAAAGAAAACAGTGAAAAATAAATATGAAAACGTTTTTTCAAATGAAAGGAAGGGGTAGCATTGAAACTTAAAACGAACAGAGGTTATTACTTATATGAGGGGTTCTAAAAATACTTTAGCATAAAGAGCGAGGTATTTAGGAGGAGATAAATACCTCGCTCTTTATGCTAAAGTATTTTTAGTAATTTCAACTATTTATTCTACGGCCTTTCTGATTCAGGGGTCATTCTCAAAGAATTGGGACACAACTTACGATTTAGTGTAAAGAGCGAGGTATTAACGAGGGTAAAAACCCCCTCGTATACATAATAAAAATATAAGATTATGAAAGTTTGTTACGTAAGTTAATTCTTAAGTTACGTATATTTTTTACTAATAAAAACATTCGTTAAAAATTAAAAGTTCTAGTTGCATTCTTAAGTAACCGAAAAATTGGAGGGCAACTAGACCTCCTTCTCCACCCCTTATTTCTCAAAATCGTCTGATCGAAACTAAGAGAAAGCCATTTAGCCAAAAAAGAATTAATATACAAATTTCATTTTAATAATTTATGTGAGGAGAGCCAAAACCAAACATGCATTAATTCAAAAACGTTCAGAAATTAAATACAAAAAAAAACTAATTTTTTTAGCTGAAAGTAAGGAGCGACATTAAAACTTAAAACGAACAGAAATTACTCCGTATATGAAATGGGTTGTCCCCTCCGCAATTCCTCGCTCTTTACGCTAAAGCTTTTAATTGTTTTAAAAAGTAGAATTGTGGTAAAGAGTCAAACTTTAGCGTAAAGAGCGAGGGATTGCGGAAAGGACAACCCATTTCATATACGGAGTAATTTCTGTTCGTTTTAAGTTTTAATGTCGCTCCTTACTTTCAGCTAAAAAAATTAGTTTTTTTTTTATTTAATTACATAAAGGATCGGTGTAGAAGGATAGTAAAAGACATACAAAGCTACTTCACCTGATACAAGTGTATCTGTTAGGAAATGTATGTTACAAGCTATTAATAATAACAAGTGTAGTAGAATTAATAGAAAGCTGAAAACTTTTATAATAATAAACAATAATAATAAATGAGTAATTATAATAAGTAATAATAATAATAAGTGTAGTCGAATTAAGAGGAAGCTGCAAACTTTTATAATAAAGGTAAAGGTAGGTAAAGGATACGGCATTAGACTTTACAGTCCGTACCGGCGGTGCTGATCTCCGTTTCTTGGCCCTTCAGCCAGGAAGTGCAATGGGGGTTGGGGGTCAGCCATCCTGTGCTTTCACACACCCTTCCTGTTTACCTTCCCCAGATTTCTCCAGGTACCCATTTAGAGCTGGGTCGACCCTGGCTAAGCTTACAGAGTCACGCCACAAGTAATAATAATATTAAGTGTAGTCGATTAAAGAGGAAACTGCAAACTTTTCACGTCTTATGAAGATGTGGTTGCACATTGTAGAACCCAAACTCCTAACTATAGCCTTTTTGATCCTTTTCACTTACAAGGCACAACATGCCTCACCTTAAACAATCTCGGACCCAGAAGAAGAAGCAAAAAACCGTGGAAGGCGAGTCGTTTTTGTTATTAGATATTAGTTTTAAAGGGTGAAGTTGATTCATGGTTTTTATTTTTATCAGTTGTCACTATAATTCCAAGTGTTTAGATTTTGCAAAAAGGTGACATTCCTTGTAGTTCATGTTGGGAACTGCAAGTTTGCATTGCTAACAGTGCTTGTGCGCTGTTCATTCAGTTTTGAAAAATCAAAGAGGTTTTCAGCTCTCTTTTTCATTTTCTTTACAATGATTCCAAACCATCATTATATTGAACCTGAACAATAATTCCAACGACGAAGCATTCACCTTTCTAACGATAATGATGTGCGATAAATGAATTTCTAAGAAAAATATTTAAAAAAATCAGGCATTTACTCTAAAAGTTACTAATGTTACAAAAAACAAATGCTCTACTGGCAAATACTGGTAGCACTGGCATAAAACTGGCAACTGGTTCATTAAAATACACAATATCGAAAAAAAGTAGCTCATGCTGTGACCATGAGCAAGGGCGCCAATTCACGACAATATAGTGGGCAAAGTGTATTTAAAATATTACGAAGGGGGGATGGCATTGTCCACCTTCTCGATTGGCACCCTTGAACAAGTGTACAAACAAAACAAGACTATTGTAAGTTACTAATTTTTACGAATAAAAGGCAATATTGGCACACACAGAAAATAGTACTGAATAGTAATACAGGTGCAATTTCACATACCCACCTGACCCCTCTCTCTAGGGACATACTACAAACTTATGAACTTCAATTTTTAGGAGGTGTAATCAACTTTTTCCCTTGTAGCATGATAATTAAACCGATAACACAATGCAGTGTTATTAAACCGATAAGACCGTGTCATAATGGACATTATCTTCTGTACAATTGTTGAAGAGCACTATCTACTTTATTATTTTTCATTTTAGTAATTTCCAGGAGCCTATTCGAAAAACAATTTTAGAAGTTATCATATTTCAAAGCGTTTTATCCAGTTTCTGAAAAGTGCTTAAAAAACAAGAAGTAAAATTAACCTGTGGTGAATTTGAGACTGATTAGAATAATTTGTTTAAATATTTGACTAACCACGGTCTTTTTAGGATTCTATTTCAAAGCAGAAAACAAAAATAAACTTTAAATTTCGTTTATCATGCTCTTTACATCTATCAGATAGATCTAATTGTGCCCAAGTATAGCTGCGCCTTAACGTATTTTATAATTTTGATATTTTACGCGAGAATTCAGTTTCAGAATTATAATTGTCACTTGAAACTATTATAGTGTTCAGATCCTGAAACTCTTTCTCGTTACCGTTGCTATAAAGTTCCATTACACTGCCGATAAACAACAAGCAAAATAAATTAGAACTGGGATGCCTTTGTAACCAAAATTGAATTTTTTGAAAAACTGAAAGAAATACCCTAAAAAAGGTGCTTTACTATTTTAAACCATTTGAATAATCATCTAAAGACACTCCTGAATACATAGTAATTCGAGAACACATGCTTAAAACACCCTTCATAGGAAAAAAATAACTTTAAATTTTATTCTTTTTTTAAAGCAGTAAGCTGCCCTGTAAACACTTAATATAATACACTTAATACACTTAATACACTTTAACTAAAATACACTTAAATTGCTTTGTATTCTCCATTGTTTCTTTCTTAAGCTAAATTTTTCGTTCTTTTTCTTATGTTTTTACTTTCGGTTTCCATTATCTTAGAACGTGTACTATATTTTGTCTTCATATGCAGCAGATCAATGCGTATGAAAAATGGTGAAACCACTCTAAATGCGAGTTTTACCACAGGTAAGGCCAGCAGCCTCAGTGAAACCAAGGTGTCAGTGGTGAAACTTTAATTAATAACTTGGTAAAATTGTATTTACTTTGTTAGCTACAAGATATGTTTATTGGATATTTCACTACTCAGGGCTTTGCAAAATGAGAGGTACCACAAGAGGCTGGAGGGACTAGCAGCCCCTCGGGAAGATGAAGAATAAATTGATAATTGTTGCTCTTTCGCATATTAATTCATTCATCTGCCAACAACAATGATAAATATTTATTTCATTCCTAATACATTAGGGTGAAATTTAGAGCCACGACCTCCCCACCTCCTAAAGGAGCAAAATGAAAAGTTTTGTATATTATTCCCAAACTTTTAAATACATTTATTCTTTTTAGTTTTATAATTTTAAGAATGAACGCTAATCTGACGGCAAAAAGAAAAGATTAGCTTTACTGTAAAATAATAAAGCAATATATTAGCGGGGTTATCTAATAGCCCTATAAAATATAATGACAATACATAGACTGGGCTATTAGGAATTACTGGGCTGGAATACTTGTGGAGTGTAAGACATTGTTCCATTAGGGAAAGCTGTAGATTAAAGCAAGACACCTTTAGAAGTGGGTTAAACAGGGATTTATTAAGATATGTCGTATTCTGAGAATGCAAAACGGTTGCTATTGTGAATTTTGTATTTGAAAAAAAAATTACAATTAGAAAATAATAATAATAAATTAAAATGCATGTTTCTGACTTGAAAGGGTCTCTAAAGGCATTTTGGATCTTGTCTCACTAACATCCTGTGTATATTACATTTATAAATATTACATGTTTTGTATATATTCTAGTCAAAGAGTCTGTCAGACGACAGGCGTGAAATAAAAGTAACTGGGCTATTAGATATTACTGGGCTGGAATACTTGTGGACTGTAAGACATTGTTCCATTAGGGAAAGCTGTAGATTAAAGCAAGACACCTTTAGAAGTGAGTTAAACAGGGATTTATAAGTGTTCTGAATTAGATCTCATAATTTTTTTCAGTAATTCCTTCAGATGCTCACATTATTCTCAGATACTACAACAAAAACAAATAGTTATTGGATTTTACACTTTAAATGCTCAAGTGGCAATGGACTAGCGTATTGAGGATAACATATATCACGATTGTTTGACTGTATTATCATTGAACAAATCCATGTTAATATGATATGATATAATATGGAAAAACAGACTGCCAAAACAGTAATAATGGTTTCCAAAAACAAAAGCTATCCAAAATAATACAGCTTATGACTTTTTAGTAAGAGATCCACCTTGTCAATCAAGGAATAACAATATTATCTACTAACTTCATCAAAGGATTAATTTTCCACCATAATTAGTTTCCTGTCGTTTTCCGTCGAAGCACATTATTTTTATTACACTCCAAAAATCAACAACATACTGTGGTTAAAACTATTATTTTTAATCTCATTATTAATCATTGATCTACATTTTACTTGTGATCATAGTTCTCCCCTTTGGATTTGGCAGTTCAAGAAAGTAAATAGTACCTGAAAAATCAGAAAACCCCCAAAAAAGAAATCTTAGTATGGTCATTTTGTAATAAAACAAAGAAACAGAGATACCCGGAAAGTACAATACGAAAAATACATCAGACATGATAGAAGATATACCAAAATAAAAATATTAGAAAGTGAAATTAGGAACATCAGAATACTAATAAGAGATTTGGCTAATCAAAAAGTTAATAGCAACCTTTAGGAAAAAAGCGAAAAATAAAGCAAAAGAGCAATGATAAAATGATTATAACTTTTTTCAAAAATTATCAAAAATCCAACACATTATCAAAAGAAGAGCCGAGTCTTGTGACTCAAAACATTAAGACAGCCAAAAAGCAGCAACTTAAAGGTCAATAAGAACAAATTTCAAGCTAAAGAAAGGTTTGTTACATGAACCAAAGAATATTCATATAAAACAGAAAAAACAAAAGAACCGAAACAAAAATAAAACATAATAAAAGAATGATATCAAGATGGGCAAAATGAAGAATACCATATGTCTACGAAAAACAGTCAAATCTATTAGGCATCTTGAATCTCCTACTCAGGCTTAGTGGAACGCGCCTCGAAAATTTACAAAATTGAAGATTTCACCCTTCTAACTTTGCTTGGCGAAGGAAATTCCATCTTCCCAACAATTTTTGAATATAAAAACACAATTTCCAATCAATTCAGCTTGGAATCAGACTAGAAAACGCACAGTCTTTTCCCATTCATACTTTTTGCGAGGCAAGATAAGGCCCATGCAACAATAAAAAATTATTTTGGTTATTATTGTTTTCATCTATTAATGAACTGAAAAAAAGCCCGTTTTTTATCTGAAATCAAACAAAAATTGTTCGCAGATTTTGCTTCAAGCTTAAACAAAATAAATCCTAATAATTGAAACAAAATTTATGATGGACGCACATGATATTAACAAACTACGATTTTTGCTAAAATTTTTTTCATGTGAAAAAACAACCCTGATCAGGGGAAATCCTGATTAAATATTAGTTATATTTTCAATTGGAGCATTTTCTTTTTACATGTACATCCTTCAGAAACTCTTATTCCATTTACAATACAATTTCTTACGGCACATCAGCTTCGAGCCATGACAGATGTAGAGACAGATGAGAGCCACGATAGATTGAGCCATGTTGCTGAACTTACCATCTTTTAATTAAAAATTGGTCAACAAATTATAACCAAAGTGAAGTGCCTACAAGCTTAGTAACAAAGATAGTTAAAGGCGGGGAAATTGTTTTTGGACAATATTTTTAAACTACTCCAGGTCTGAGAGGTACATGTAACCAATTTCAGAAGGGAGTACCCCCCCCCCCCTTGAGACAGAGGCACGATTACACTGAACGCGTGAACTACTTTATTTTCAAACGCGTCAGCAAACATGACTTCATTGTTCCCAATAAAATCCAAGCAAATGTAGTATTCGGACCTATTAGTGAGTTTATATTAATTTTCGAGTAAAATAAATATTTACTAGCTAAAAGTGAGTAAGAGATTTTGGGAATAAGAAACTTAAAACCTTGATCATGATCGTTGCAGAAGAATCCAATCCCATTGGACGTTAGAAAACGTTGCCAATTTCCATTGGCACGTTAAAAAACGTGCCAATGGAAAATGCAAATCCATCATACAGCTCAATTTAATATCTTCGGTAATTTGCCATCTATTTCACAAATCCAGCAGCACATCGCACTTGAATCAATATTAAAAATTGGAAATCATCAATTTTATCAGTATTTTCATTTATTTAAATTTGTCGGTTTAGAGGACTAAATCCTCAAAGAATATTGTGTAGCCGTTTAAAGGTTGTTATGAAGAAGAGGTAGGCGTAGTCGAGATGATACTTGACAGAAAAATTTCTTAGTATCCAGTACGAGACATTAAACGGAAGCGTGAAGTTATAAATAACATCAAGTTATGATAAATAAAATATCCTCTAGTCATAATTAAAATGAAAGAGAGAATCGCACAGAGAGAGGAAGAAAAAGAGAGGGTTGATTTTTTTAATAAGTCTATTAATTTTTAATGCACTTTGAAATAAAACCCTTTCATAATTTTTTTTAATAATATACTTATTTCTCAATTTTTTACGTTAGAACAAAGCGGAATCAGGCGTCTGCATCTTCGTCATAAAGGGAGTCCCACGTAAAATTTTGACCATTAGAACTAATTATGTTTTGATAATGAGCTTCGAAATCTGTATCAAGACTTTTAAGTTTTGAAAATCGGTAATTGAATAATTTCAAAGCATATTCATATAACTCCACATCAAGATTGTTTAATTCCAGCACCATCTTCTTTTCCCTTTCTGAAATCAGTTTTAAAGTTTGACTACTCACAGTCACATTATGCTGCTCAAAGGGTACGAGAAATTTCATTTTAAATGTTCTTTCAAATATGTATTGACTCATTTGCTGTTTCTCAGTTAAACCTAAGAATGGCATATTTGACAAGTTGAGTTTAGCACTGGCCAGCACTATTCTGTCCCTTTGAGTTTTACTCATGGCTGACATATTGTAGCACCCAACTAATTTCAGGTCTGCTAACATTCTTGTTTGCCGATTGATTGCCAAATTATACGGACAAGACATGAAATTCTCCAATGTTACATTAGTCCATCTCTCACCTGAAACAATAATCGTGAAAGAATCGACATAATGAAATGAAAAAGAAAATCCATAAAGATTGTGAGAATGAGCTGGAAAGAAAAATAAGTGAAGAAAGAAAAAGAGTGGGAGGGGGAGAGAATATATGTATTTATAATATATATATATATATATATATATATATATATATATATATATATATATATATATATATATATATATATATATATATATATATACATATATATATATATATATATATACTAGCTGTTGGGGTGGCGCTTCGCGCCACCCCAACACCTAGTTGGTGGGGGCGCTTCGCGCCCCCCCCAAGCCCCCCCGCGCGCGTAAGTCGTTACGCGCCATAATAGTTACGCGCCATTGTAGTTGTGTCCCTATGTCCCACCTGTGAATATAGATATATATATATATATGGTTTTAACTACGTAAAACTTGCGAATATACAACATTCTTTGCTGTCCCATTGTCTTTGCATATAAATAGATTGTCAGGTTATCCCCCTGTTTCCCCCGGTGTCCCCGTTGTAGTTGTGTCCCTGTGTCCCGGTCGTCATTTATATTCCCTGTGTCCCGGGTCCCGGTCATCATTTGTATCCCGGTGTCCCGGTCTGTATATACATTCGTTTTTTAGTTTTGTTTTTCTCCTTTATTTTTTTCCTTTTTTTTTCTTTTTTAGCTTATTTAGATTTTTAGATTTTTTAGTTTTTTTTATTAGTTTTTAGTTTTTATTTCTTTTTAGTTTTTTTGTCCCGGTCGTCATTTATATCCCCCTGTTTCCCCCGGTGTCCCCGTTGTAGTTGTGTCCCTGTGTCCCGGTCGTTATTTATTTTTTAGTTTTTTACCTTTTTTTAGTTTTTTTAGTTTTTTAGCTTTTTTATTTTTTTTATTAGTTTTTAGTTTTTTTGTAGTTTTTGCCTTTTTTTTAGTTTTTTTAGTTTTTTAGCTTTTTTATTAGTTTTTAGTTTTTTTTTGTAGTTTTTGCCTTTTTTTAGTTTTTTTAGTTTTTTAGCTTTTTTATTTTTTTTATTAGTTTTTAGTTTTTTTTGTAGTTTTTGCCTTTTTTTAGTTTTTTCAGTTTTGACGTCACCTGATCCAGTTTTTTCAGGTGACGTCACCTGATCCACGATCCACAGATCCACAAACAACTTATTTTTATATATATAGATAGTTTTTTTTTTTTTACTTATGTCCTGGTCGTCATTTATACTCCCTGTGTCCCGGTGCTTTGTTGATTGCTAATCGAACATTCCTTTTGTCCTGGTCGCTTTCTCTTTGAGTGTCGTCATTTATTAGTTTTTTCCTTTTTTTTTAGTTTTTTATTGGTTTTTACCTTTATTTTAGCTTATTTTTCAGTTTTTTTCCTTTTTTTTAGTTTTTTTTTATTTTTTATTTTTTTTAGTTTTTATATATATAGATAGTTTTTTTTTTTTTACTTATGTCCTGGTCGTCATTAATACTCCCTGTGTCCCGGTGCTTTGTTGATTGCTAATCGAACATTCCTTTTGTCCTGGTCGCTTTCTCTTTGAGTGTCGTCATTTATTAGTTTTTTCCTTTTTTTTTTTAGTTTTTTATTGGTTTTTACCTTTATTTTAGCTTATTTTTCAGTTTTTTCCTTTTTTTTAGTTTTTTTTTATTTTTTATTTTTTTTAGTTTTTTACCTTTTTTTAGTTTTTTTAGTTTTTTTAGTTTTTTAGCTTTTTTACTTTTTTTATTAGTTTTTAGTTTTTTTTTGTAGTTTTTGCCTTTTTTTAGTTTTTTCAGTTTTTTTTTAGTTTTTTATTGGTTTTTACCTTTATAGTTTTTTTAGTTTTTTAGCTTTTTTATTTTTTTTATTAGTTTTTAGTTTTTTTTTGTAGTTTTTGCCTTTTTTTAGTTTTTTCAGTTTTGACGTCACCTAATCCAGTTTTTTCAGGTGACGTCACCTGACACATCCATCCATCCATCCATCCACAGACAGACAACTTATTTTTATATATATAGATATATAAACTAGCTGTTGGGGTGGCGCTTCGCGCCACCCCAACACCTAGTTGGAAGGGTGCTTCGCAACCCCCCAAGCCCCCCCGCGCGCGTAAGTCGTTACGCGCCATATTAGTTACGCGCCATTGTAGTTGTGTCCCTGTGTCCCACCTGTGAATATAGATAGATTTATATATGTGTTTCAACCTACGTAAAACTTGCGAATATACAACAATCTTGGCTTTCCCATTGTCTGTGCATATAGATTGTCAGGTTAACCGACTCTTGAACATGCAACATATAATGGTCCATGGGAAAACAATCCGTATTCAGATCTATACCTCATGATTCTAATGATTGCCCTTGAGCTTTGTTGATGGTGATTGCTAATCGACCATTCCCTGTGTCGCCGTCGTCATTTATATATCCCCCTGTGCCCCCCGGCGTCCCCGTTGTAGTTGTGTCCCTGTGTCCCGGTCGTCATTTATATTCCCTGTGTCCCGGTCGTCATTTTTGTCCCGGTGTCCTAGTCTGTGATTTCTCTTTGAGTGTCCCGGGCGTCATTTATATTCCTTGTGTCAAGTTGTCCCGGTCGTCATTTGTGTCCCGGTTTCCCGGTCTGTATATACATTCGTTTTTGAATTGGTCTTTTTTTAGTTTTTAGTTTTTTACCTTTTTTTAGTGTTTTTAGTTATACCTCATGATTCTAATGATTGCCCTTGAGCTTTGTTGATGGTGTTTGCTAATCAAACATTCCCTCTGTCCCCGTCGTCATTTATATATTACCTTTTTTTAGTTTTTTTAGTTTTTTTAGTTTTTTAGCTTTTTTATTTTTTTTATTAGTTTTTAGTTTTTTTGTAGTTTTTGCCTTTTTTTAGTTTTTTTAGTTTTTTAGCTTTTTTATTAGTTTTTAGTTTTTTTTGTAGTTTTTGCCTTTTTTTAGTTTTTTTAGTTTTTTGGCTTTTTTATTTTTTTTATTAGTTTTTAGTTTTTTTTTGTAGTTTTTGTCTTTTTTTAGTTTTTTCAGTTTTGACGTCACCTGATCCAGTTTTTTCAGGTGACGTCACCTGATCCACGATCCACAGATCCACAGACAACTTATTTTTATATATATAGATATATATATATATATATATATATATATATATATATATATATATATATATATATATATATATATATATATATATATATATATATATATATATATATATATATGTTTTTAACTACGTAAAACTTGCGAATATACAACATTCTTTGCTGTCCCATTGTCTGTGCATATAAATAGATTGTCAGGTTTACCGACTCTTGAACATGCAATATATAATGGTCCATAGGAAAACAATCCGTATTCAGATCTATACCTCATGATTCTAATGATTGCCCTTGAGCTTTGTTGATGGTGATTGCTAATCGACCATTCCCTGTGTCGCCGTCGTCATTTATATATCCCCCTGTGCCCCCTGGCGTCCCCGTTGTAGTTGTGTCCCTGTGTCCCGGTCGTCATTTATATTCACAGTGTCCCGGTGTCCCAGTCTGTGATTTCTCTTTGAGTGTCCAGGGCGTCATTTATATTCCTTGTGTCCCGGTCGTTATTTGTGTCCCGGTGTCCCGGTCTGTGTATACATTCGTTTTTGAATTGGTCTTTTTTTAGTTTTTAGTTTTTTACCTTTTTTTTAGTTTTTTAGTAATACCTCATGATTCTAATGATTGCCCTTGAGCTTTGTTGATGGTGATTGCTAATCGAACATTCCCTGTGTCCCCGTCGTCATTTATATATCCCCCTGTGCCCCCCGGCGTCCCCGTTGTAGTTGTGTCCCTGTGTCCCGGTCGTCATTTATATGCCCTGTGTCCCGGTCGTCATTTGTATCCCGGTGTCCCGGTCTGTATATACATTCGTTTTTGAAATGGTATATGAAGAAATAAATTTTTGTATTTTTCCCCTTTTTTTCTTTTTAGTTTTTTTTTTATTTTTATTTTTTTAGTTTTGTTTTTCTCCTTTATTTTTCGTTTTTTTCCTTTTTTTCTTTTTTAGTTTTTTAGCTTTTTTAGTTTTTTTATTAGTTTTTAGTTGTTTTTTTTTCTTTTTATTTTTTTTTTAGTTTTTACCTTTTTTTTAGTTTTTTTAGTTTTTTTTTTACTTATGTCCTGGTCGTCATTTATACTCCCTGTGTTCCGGTCGTCATTTGTGTCCCGGTGCTTTGTTGATGGTGATTGCTAATCGAACATTCCTTGTGTCCCGGTCGCTTTCTCTTTGAGTGTCCCAGTCGTCATTTATATTCCCTATGTGCCGGTGTCCCGGTCGTCATTTGTGTCCCGATGTCCCGGTCTGTAATTTCGTCAGTCGAAAACATGACGTCAGTCGACACACAAAAATGACGTCACTCGACAGACACACACACACACAGACAACTTATTTATATACTAGCTGTTGGGGTGGCGCTTCGCGCCACCCCAAAACGCGCGCGTAAGTCGTTACGCGCCATATTAGTTACGCGCCATTGTACTTGTGTCCCTATGTCCCACCTGTGAATATATACATATATATACATATATATACATATATATATATATATATATATATATATATATATATATATATATATATATATATATATATATATATATATATATATATATGTTTTTAACTACGTAAAACTTGCGAATATACAACATTCTTTGCTGTCCCATTGTCTGTGCATATAAATAGATTGTCAGGTTTACCGACTCTTGAACATGCAACATATAATGGTCCATGGGAAAACAATCCGTATTCAGATCTATACCTCATGATTCTAATGATTGCCCTTGAGCTTTGTTGATGGTGATTGCTAATCGACCATTCCCTGTGTCGCCGTCGTCATTTATAAATCCCCCTGTGCCCCCCAGCGTCCCCCTTGTAGTTGTGTCCCTGTGTCCCGGTCGTCATTTATATTCCCTGTGTCCCGGTCGTCATTTGTGTCCCGGTGTCCCAGTCTGTGATTTCTCTTTGAATGTCCCGGGCGTCATTTACATTCCTTGTGTTCCGGTGTCCCGGTCGTCATTTATATCCCCCTGTGCCCCCCGGCGTCCCCGTTGTAGTTGTGTCCCTGTGTCCCGGTCGTCATTTATATTCCCTGTGTCCCGGTCGTCATTTGTATCCCGGTGTCCCGGTCTGTATATACATTCGTTTTTTTAGTTTTGTTTTTCTCCTTTATTTTTCATTTTTTTCCTTTTTTATTTTTTTATTTTTTTATTTTTTTTCTTTTTTAGTTTTTTTAGTTTTTTAGCTTTTTTATTAGTTTTTAGTTTTTTTTTACTTATGTCCTGGTCATCATTTATACTCCCTGTGTCCCAGTCGTCATTTGTGTCCCGGTGCTTTGTTGATGGTGATTGCTAATCGAACATTCCTTTTGTCCCGGTCGCTTTCTCTTTGAGTGTCGTCATTTATATTCCCTATGTGCCGGTGTCCCGGTCGTCATTTGTGTCCCGATGTCCCGGTCTGTAATTTCGTCAGTTGAAAACATGACGTCAGTCGACACACAAACATGACGTCACCCGACAGACAGACCCACACACGCACAGACAACTTATTTATATATATCTATCTATCTTCTATATATATAAAAATAAGTTGTCTGTCTGTGGATGTGTGGATGGATGTGTGGATGGATCTGTCAGGTGACGTCATGTTTCGGCTGACGTCATGAAATTAGTTGCCGTCATTTTTGCTTTGAAGGTGACGTCATTCAAGTTATATAAGACATATGTTCGCCGTCATGTTTCGGCTGACGTCATGAAATTAGCTGCCATCATTTTTGCTTTGAAGGCATCATTTTTGCTTTGAAGGCGTGACGTCATTCAAGTTATATAAGACGGATGTTCGTGTAGAATTCTATTAATGCTTAAGTTTATAATGACTGATGAAGATGCTCAAAGAGTCTATGCCAGAAAACTTGCTGGTGATAGAGAAAGTCAGAAAAGAAAGCGTGCCGAGGAACTACCAGAGCAACGCGAAAGCAGACTTGCTGCTAAAAGAGAAAGTGAAAAAAGAAAGCATGCCGAGGAACTACCAGAGCAACGCAGAAGCAGACTTGCTGCTAAAAGAGAATGTGAAAAAAGAAAGCATGCCGAGGAACTACCAGAGCAACGCAGAAGCAGACTTGCTGCTAAAAGAGAATGTGAAAAAAGAAAGCATGCCGAGGAACTACCAGAGCAACGCGAAAGCAGACTTGCTGCTAAAAGAGAAAGTGAAAAAAGAAAGCATGCCGAGGAACTACCAGAGCAACGCAGAAGCAGACTTGCTGCTAAAAGAGAATGTGAAAAAAGAAAGCATGCCGAGGAACTACCAGAGCAACGCAGAAGCAGACTTGCTGCTAAAAGAGAATGTGAAAAAAGAAAGCATGCCGAGGAACTACCAGAGCAACGCGAAAGCAGACTTGCTGCTAAAAGAGAAAGTGAAAAAAGAAAGCATGCCGAGGAACTACCAGAGCAACGCAGAAGCAGACTTGCTGCTAAAACAGAATGTGAAAAAAGAAGGCGGGCCGAGGAATTACAAGAACAGCAAGAAATCAGGCTTGCTGCTGATAGAGAAAGTAAGAAAAGAAAGCGTGCCGAGGAATCAAAAGACCAGCAGGAAATCAGGCTTGCTGCTGATAGAGAAAGTAAGAAAAGAAAGCGTGCCGAGGAATCAGAGCAATCTGAAAGTTATCGCCTGGCATTCAGGTACAACCCAGTCGATGATTATAGCTTGAGTAGCTGTGTTCAAATCGGGACAATGTCCAAAATTTGTCCCTATTGCAAGGCCTTGAAATTCAATGGTGAAACAATGGGAATGTGTTGCGCCTCAGGAAAAGTTAAACTTCCTCTATTGGCTGCACCACCAGAGCCATTGAAGACTTTCCTTACTGGAACTACGTCAGAATCTAAGCGTTTTTTGTCAAAAATCAGACAATACAACTCATGTTTCCAAATGACGTCGTTTGGAGCCCAAATCGAAAATCCAGATCAATTTATGTCTACTTTTAAAGTAAAAGGGCAAATTTATCATAAAGCAGGGTCCCTTCTACCATTATTAGGCGAGAATCATAAATTTTTACAATTGTACTTCATCAGTGATAGAAATTCTGAATTGAATGCACGTTGCGAAATTTCTCCCAACGTTGAAAGGACAATCGTTTCCCAATTGCAACATCTTTTCCACGAAAATAATAATTTAGTGCGTCTGTTCAAAACAGCCATCGATTTGATGCCTACTGATACTCATAAAATTGTTATTTCCGCTGACAAAACGCCTCCTGGCCAACATGTGCGTAGATACAATGCTCCGACTATCGACGAAGTGGCAATCGTTATGGTCGGTGATCAGTTTTTACCTCGAGATATTATTCTACATAAGCGAAACGCCCAGTTGTTAAGAATTGCTGAAACTCATCGATGCTACGATGCCCTACAATATCCTATCATTTTTTGGGATGGAGCCGACGGCTATCACTTTAATATTAAATTGATGAATCCAGCCACTAACAAAGAAATGAATAAGAAATGCAGTGCAATGCATTATTATTCCTATAGACTAATGATTCGGCAGGATGAAGAAAATTATATTTTAAAATGCCGTGAATTGTTTCACCAATTTGTCGTGGATATGTATGCAAAAATTGAATCAGAACGTTTGCTATATATCCGCCTGAATCAGACCAAGCTCCGCTCTGAACAATACATTCATTTGCGAGATGCAGTTATAAATGACGGTAATACCACAAACGTTGGAAGATTAACAATTTTACCTTCGTCATATGCTGGCAGTCCACGTCATATGCATGAATATGCTCAAGATGCTATTGCGTATGTTCGTCTCTATGGTCGTCCAGATTTATTTATTACATTTACATGTAATCAATCTTGGGACGAGATACTGCAGCTTTTACTTCAAGGACAATCGGCGGTTCATAGGCATGACATTACGGCACGTGTCTTCCGGCAAAAGTTGAAATCACTGATAAACTACCTTGTAAAACATGAAGTGTTTGGGTCAGTGCGATGCTGGATGTACTCAGTGGAATGGCAAAAACGAGGTTTGCCACACGCACATATACTAATCTGGCTACATAAAAAAATTACTTCAAACGAAATTGATGATGTGATTTCCGCTGAAATACCTGATAAAAATGTCGATAAGGGGTTACATGATATTATTGTAAAAAATATGATACATGGACCTTGCGGTGCACTGAACGAAAATTCACCATGCATGGCCAAAGGAAGGTGCACAAAGCAATATCCTCGACTTTTAGTACCCACAACAATTACTGGCAATGATGGTTACCCACAATATAGAAGAAGATCTACTGAAGATGGCGGTAAAACAGCAATAATAAAGAAGCGTAACGGTACCACCATCGAAGTAGATAACCAGTGGGTTGTTCCATATTCCCCTTTATTATCCAAAACATTTAATGCACATATAAACGTTGAATACTGTAACTCCGTAAAGGCAATAAAATATATATGTAAATACGTCAACAAAGGCAGTGACATGGCAGTTTTTGGCTTGCAGTCCGAAATCAAAGATTTCGATGAAATCGTAGAATATCAGGCTGGAAGATACATAAGCAGTAATGAAGCTGTTTGGCGAATTCTTTCATTTCCGATACATGAACGTAGTCCAGCTGTTGTTCACTTAGCGGTACATTTACAGAATGGTCAACGTGTTTATTTCACGGAAACCAACGTGCAACAAAGAGTCCTGAATCCACCGGATACAACATTAACAGCTTTTTTTTCGCTTTGCAAAAATGATTCTTTTGCGAAAAGACTGCTGTATACTGAAGTGCCTTCGTATTACACGTGGAATACTAAAAATAAAGTATTTGAACGTCGAAAACAGGGTAAGTCAGTCGACGGCCAACCTACCATCTTCAAAGATACCACGATAGGAAGACTCTACACCGTTCACCCCAATCAACATGAATGCTTCTTTCTACGCCTGCTTTTGGTGAATGTACCCGGTCCGACATCCTTTGAGTATTTGAGGACTGTAAATGGTACTATACATGACACTTACCGTAGTGCATGCCAAGCTCTGAATTTATTGGAGAATGACCAACACTGGGATAACTGCATCAATGACGCGTGCGAAACGTCAACCCCAAGTCAAATTCGTGCATTGTTTGGCATCATTTTAACAACTTGCTCTCCATCAGCTCCTACAGAGTTATGGGAAAAATATAAGTCAAAAATGTCCGAAGATATACTTCATCGAAAACAGTTAGAGACGTCAGACATGACTTTTGATTTTACACCAGAAATTTATAACTACACTTTAGTTGTTATAGAAGATATTTGCATAAGTATGGCAAACAAACCTCTTCAGGGTTTGGGAATGCCTTCACCTAACCGTATCGCTGCTGTTTCGACATGTGTAGAATTGGATCGTGAACAAAGTTACAGTACGAGTGATCTATTGTCGTATGTACAAAATAACATTTCCAAGTTAACGTCGGAACAAAAAGACATTTATGATACGATAATGCATTGTGTCGATAACAACGTTGGAGAAATTTTCTTTTTGGATGCGCCAGGAGGTACTGGTAAAACGTTTGTGATAAAACTGATTCTGGCATCAATTCGATCTAAAAATGATATAGCGTTGGCAATTGCGTCGTCCGGAATAGCCGCAACATTGCTGCCTGGTGGAAGAACTGCTCATTCCGCTTTGAAATTGCCTCTGAACTTGCATTCTACAGAAACTCCCACGTGCAATATTTCCAAATCATCTGGGATGGGTAAAGTATTGCAGCAATGCAAACTTATTATTTGGGATGAGTGCACAATGGCACACAAAAAATCGCTCGAGGCTCTGGATCAATGCTTGAAAGATTTAAGAGGGAATTCGAAACCCTTTGGCAGCACATTAATATTGCTTGCAGGAGATTTCAGGCAAACATTACCTATAATACCTAGATCAACTCCTGCAGACGAAATGAATGCTTGCCTGAAAAATTCTAATTTATGGGCACACGTAAAAACATTAAAATTAACTACAAATATGCGTGTCCGATTGCAAAACGATGACTCTGGTCAAACATTTTCAGATCAATTGCTAGCAATGGGAAACGGAAAGCTCCCAGTAGACTCAATTTCAGGACGTATACAACTACCTGCTGATTTCTGTAATTTAGTGACGTCCAAAAATGAATTGATTGAAAATATATTTCCGAATATTCTAAAAAATTATAAAAATAATAAATGGCTAAGTGAAAGAGCGATTCTCGCACCCAAGAATATAGACGTCCACGAAATCAACAATATTGTTTTGACCAAGATTCAAGACCAGGCAGTCCTTTACAAGTCAGTCGACACAGTTTTGGAACCAAATGAAGCGGTTAATTATCCATCTGAATTTTTAAATTCCATAGATCTTTCAGGGTTTCCACCACACGTGCTACAACTAAAAATAGGCGTACCAATAATATTGTTACGTAACATAAACCCACCAAAGCTTTGCAATGGCACTCGACTTGCCGTAAAAAAAACAATGGAAAACCTAATAGAGGCCACAATCCTGACAGGGCCTTTTGAGGGTGAGGCTGTTCTTATTCCTCGCATTCCCATGATTCCAACAGATCTGCCTTTTCAATTTAAAAGATTGCAATTCCCAATTCGATTAGCATTTGCAATCACCATTAACAAAGCTCAAGGTCAATCATTAGAAAAATGTGGTATTGATCTTAATACTGATTGTTTTTCCCATGGACAATTGTACGTTGCATGTTCGAGGGTCGGTAAACCTGACAATCTATTTATATGCAGCGAGAATTGGACAGCGAAGAATGTTGTATATTCTCAAGTTTTACGAAGTTAGTTGTATTTCGGAACAGACTGTTGTATATTCACAAGTTTTACGTAGTTAATTTGTATTGTATCTATCTATCTATCTATCTATATAAAAACGAGTTGTGTGTATGCATGTTTGTTTGTTTGTAAAAAGAACGTTTGCATATGACGTCATTATTAGTACATACGGCTTTGTATATGGACAGACAATGGGAAAGCCAAGAATGTTGTATATTCGCAATTTTTACGTAGTTTGAAACACATATATAAATCTATCTATATTCACAGGTGGGACACAGGGACACAACTACAATGGCGCGTAACTAATATGGCGCGTAACTAATATGGCGCGTAACGACTTACGCGCGCGGGGGGGCTTGGGGGGGGCGCGAAGCGCCCCCACCAACTAGGTGTTGGGGTGGCGCGAAGCGCCACCCCAACAGCTAGTATATATATATATATATATATATATATATATATATATATATATATATATATATATATATATATATATATATATCTATATATATAAAAATAAGTTGTCTGTCTGTCTGTCTGTGGATCAGGTGACGTCATGTTTCTGTGTTGACCGACGTTATGAAATTAGTTGTCGTCATTTTTGCTTTGACGGT